>NC_135155.1:4242424-4545454 GCF_050948215.1 Halictus rubicundus
GGGAAGCGGAGCTTGGAACTCGCGTGTGTTGCCGGGTAATTGATTTCTTTGATAGCAGCCACACGAAAGGAACATTGTAGATGCTTCGGCTGCTAGCGGAGGGGATGCAACCCCCTTCGCGATCTACCATCCCCCGGATCAATGGATATCTCTGCGCCGGACAAGCCCCTCCAGCTCGGCGTCTTCCCTCCGAGGATGACCAATAACAAACACCGGCGCTTCTCTCTCTCTAATGGAGTTTTTACCGATAAAAAATTCACTCGGCTTCCTCCTTTTGCCTGGGGACCCTGTCGCCTTGGTTCCTCTCGGACACCGGCCGGCTCCCACCCCCAGGACATCCCGTTTTCTAGGGGATACTTACACGCCGACACCTTTGGCCCGTTCCGATGTCTCGTCGAGAGTGCCCCGCTGGCGGTGCACCCTGTCTCACCGGGGACGGAGCTGGGTTTTCTCCACAAGCCTGGAACTTTGTGGATGCTGAAAGAGTCCTTGGTCAGCTTCTCGAATATTTTCAGAGGACCCGAAGCGAATATTTCAACGCATTCCGCCTCATCTTCTCGGAGACGCGACTTTTCACCTTTCAGGCTAAATGACCAATGTATGAACATTTATTAGCTTGTCGCATATGAAAGAATGCAAATGTTGTGAAGCGTCTTGTTCAAGAAATACTATTATAACCCACAGGTTTATTATGTGTATATCATCTTAAGGCACACTATTCGTCGATTCTAGATAAAACTCAAAAATAGAGATGACAGTCTTCTAAAAGAAGAAGGTGAACGACAAAACAAATTCAGTTTCCACCGTAATGCAATTAAGAAGCTTGTAGTTCATTGAGAGAATATGTTCATCACAAACGGTGTTTAATGTCACTGTCAAAAATCAGACACTCCATATGCCACAATGAGGAATATTCTACATATTTTTAAACTTGCGATTCCTATCAAAACATTCATATGAAACAACAGTAATGTACGTGTTAAATTCTGAATCATAAAAGTAGCGTAGTTTTTTTGGGAAAATAATAAGCATTTCGTAAACTCCGAACGCAAAGCTTGTGAAAAGCATAAAAAACAAATGAAAGCCTTGTGGCTTTCCTTGAAAAAATGTTGGCACAAAACCAACCATTCTCTACAATTCCCGTTCTCTTCTTCACAGGGCTACATAGTAGTATACATAGAACATGTACCGAACATGATCGCCCATAGGAATTTCTTTCAACCCTTAAATATATGAGAGACAAAATTGCGATTTTCTGTTACATGTTCGTAACATTCCATAATTGAATAGTCACCCAGTTAAAAGATTAATCAAAAATATAGATCAAACGAGTACCCTATTGCTCGACTCCGGTGTGCAAGACCATGTTTACCTGTCAGGTTATGAAAAGTGAATAACATGGACCCGGGAGGACATGATAGTTTATGATCGTGGTCGTAGTTTAGATAAAGAATGATCATTGGTCCAGTTCATTAATAAAAAACAAACATGAACGAATGTATTGTTGCTCGACCTTAGTATGCAGGTCTATGGGTACTTGTCAGGTTATGCAAGGCGAATAACATGGACCCGGGAGGACATGATAGTTTATGATCATTGGTCTAGTTCATTAATATTAAAAAAATATGAACGAATCCACTGTTGCCCAACTTTTATGAGTAGGTCCATGGGTACCTGTCAGGTTATGCAAAGCGAATAACATGGACCTAATGGGACGTGATAGTTTATGGTTGTCGCTAACACGAAGACAGTTGATTAATCAAGAACAAAAATTAACGAATCCACTGTTGCTCAACCTTGACGAGCAGGTCCATGGGTACCTGTGAGGTTATGCAAAGCGAATAACGCGGACCTTAAGGGGGTGGGGGTGGGGGTGTAGTTTGCGGTCGTGGTCGTCGCTAAGATGGAGAGTTGGTTGGCTTAGTTCGTGGAACAGCGAGTTGGTGGTGCTGACGGCATGTATCGATTGTTCCGCGATATAATGCCAGCCACGCACATATGCGACCACGGGCGCAGTGCTTGTGCGAACCGGCGAATTTGTGTGCCCAACACCAGCGCGACGCGTCTTTTCCAGCGTGTTTTATTCAGCCAGTGCCCCACCAGTTGCTACGTCCCGACCTGCCGAGGGGTAGGTAAGTTCAGGCAGGCTGCCCTCGCTCCTGTTTTTCGGGCTGGCTCTCTCACCCCTTTGCCACTCGAGAATCTCCCGAAGAGGGACTCATTTGTGCGTTTGGGTTTACACGAACGTTCGGATTCTTTTGTCTCTTCGGGGACTCGAAATTGGGTGGGAAAGTTTGTATATTTTATTATGTCAATGGGAAGAGTGTCCTGTTTCTCGGGATTCGGGAAACAAAACGTATGGGGATGCCGTTAGAGATTGCTCGAATCCGGGATAACTCAATTCCCACACCAGACGGAACGTTAATCAATTTATCTGACAACGAGAGTCGGATTGCTTCGGAGAAATTATAAAAAGGGCTGACTGGAGACAGCAGGCTCGTTGTTGATCATGTAATTAATATAATACTTAAATTACGATTACAATGCTGGTAAAAGTATTCTATTTCTCGAAGCTGGTACAGGTTATAGGTCTGAAAAAGTTTGACAATAAAGCTGTAGGACCGAAGGTTTTGAAAGAAATTGATGTAATTACAAGTCATTTTTACGTTTTGTCTTATGTAGGATACTGGTGAATATCTTTGTAGAAATTTAATATTGCCTTTTTATTATCGCCGACAATAAGAAATTTATTATAGAGTCCCGTGACTACAGTCTAACACAAAAATGTTCTAAATAAGAAAAATATCATGAAATTCAGACGAGCATGTACAGCGTGTTTTTTTTAATGCGAGGGCACTATTTTGTTTTGTCGCTATGTTCCTCTGCAGTGTTTGTTGTGGGTTGTCACTTGTTTGTCGCGTAGTTTCCACGCTGACAATTCACTGCGGAGAGTTTGAAGCTTCAGCAACGTGTTTTAGTCATTAAAACACTTTATAAGGCGCGACATGTTTTCATGCATTATTGTTAGAAGATATCTAGGAAAAATATCAAAAAGTCTAAATCATCGAGAGATTATTGTGACATCCCTAATTCATGCAGAAGCAATCTGACATCACTGTTCCTGAAGAGTTGGGACCCATGAAGAAAATGGTTTATCTTCTTGAAGTTACTTACCTATAATGTATTTATTAATGACACTGTAGGTGAAATATTTTCCGTCTAGATATTGTGAGGAGTTTTAATCATCCGTGCACTGGGGGGTTAAAATTAACACCTAGTTAACACTAGCCTTGTAAAAATAACAAGATTTAATATATATATATTTTAATAATAATAATAAAATCAAAAATTTGGAACCGGTCGTTTAACCGGCTGCGGTGGGTTTAGTGTTGATAAGTCTACGAGAGATTGTCCGGGATAGTGAAACGTGTCCGCCTAGGGGAAAAGTTGACGGCGAAGCGAATGCCGTCGAGAACGGAGGTTTGAACAAACGAAAAAGCTGCATTGAATTGAGGAATAAGCCCCGAGCGAGCAGCCATTACCCTCTGGAAGGTCCAGCCTGTCGAGGGAGTCTGTGCTCGAAGGAGGTCGACAAGCGAGTAGCGTCGGCGCTGCCCTTGCAAGCTTCCTCGTGTATTGATCCTCATAATTCGGGGGTTGGAGGGCGCCGGGGGTGGCAGGGAGGGTTGAAGAGGGTTGAGAGACGGCTGGCGGGGCTGGAGCCCCACCTCGACGGCCGAGAAACGTATGCGTCGGGGGGTGGTTTGGAGCGCCGGAAGAAAGGAAGGAGCAAGGAAAACCGGAGTAGGGTGACTCCGACCAATAATAATCCTGCCACGTTATGATAATATCATATCATAGCGCCGCTCATATCCAGCTACTTTATGATTGGAAGCTCGTGTCATCCAATCAGGTTGCGTGACCAGTTTCACTCATACTCATATTCATACGCGCGCTCGCTTCTGCGTAGATGAAAACACACCTCTCGGCGAGGCTTGGCTTACGGTTCTGGCATTTGCGGTTCTTACATTAACGCACGGGCGTTTCGCGAACCCAAAGCTCTTTGCGCTCCTCTGCGGACTCCCAGTCGGTTCTGCACATGCAGACTTTTATCAAGTTTTCTCTAGCTGCTGGTAACTTTTCTATTTTTTCAATAGCGAATCGTCACTGGACTGCCAATTTTATGCGCTAGTAGCTGGAATAATTATATTATTTTCATCCTATTAAATTTAATCAGAGCGGAAACAAACTTGTGCGTAGCTCCCGTTTGTTGCAATTGGGATAGAGCATTTTTATTTTATTTTTTTATATGAACTTTTTAATATTTATGCTTAACATTTTATCCAACTCTTCCCTGCTATGATTTCTAGACAATCATCATTTTTGTAAGTGCATACAGATTGCAGTTCGATTGTAGCGAGTATTTGAAAATATGCGAACTAGATTTCATTTGAAGAATATAATGTCCCACTGTTAAAATAAATGCCAGCTGAATGAATGAAATTTTAATGAAATTTCTAGATACTGTAGACGCATAAAAATCACTGCCGTCTGGTAATAAAATTTACAAAATGAAAAAGTTCGTGCAAAACTACCCTTAATCTTGTCTCCGGATTTCAATGATCCCGTGCACCAGAGCTCATCGAATGACGCGGTACGTGCCGTATAGCGCGACTAAAATTCTTGCAGGACTGCTTGATATTGCGCGCGGCAGAGTATCGCGCGCGCACAGCGCGATCATTTTCACTCTTTATCCCGGGTCCCATCAAATTCTCTGTTCAGCGAACACGAACGCACCCCTGCAACAATTCAACCCCGGCCAAAGACACCCCGGATGCATGTATTCCACAGCGGGCCGGGGGTGGCGTTCTCCTTTTCCCATCGATATTTCTTCCCCCCACGATAAAATTCAACCTTTCAGCCGGCCAGTGTTTTACGGCCAATAGGAGGTCGGCAAGAGAATCGCAATACACGTAGCTATGGCGTTTTATTGCCGCTGGAAATGGCCCCGTATATAGCTTTCCGAGTATGCTATCGGAGGTTATTGATCCCCGCGTCCGTCAAGGAGTCCCCTGGTCTTCCAGTACCACCGCCATCCTTCGACCACCCTCCCGCCCCCGCCCCCGAGGGTTGCCTGAAGAAACTACCCCTACGATCATCTCGCCTGGCCACGCTGCATTTTTCAACGAGACTCAGCTGTGTGTCCAGGGCCTGCAGGAAAATTGACGCGGACAGTGATAAGTTTGGCAAGGGTTGGCCGCTGCGAACCGCGTCGTCGTCGTCGTCGTCGTCGGCCTGAGAAATGAACACATCGTTGCGGCTCTCTTTCTCTCTCGGCGCCTGCGCCCTCCCCCTCCCCTATCGCGACCGAACGGAGAGACTTTCTTGTCTCGTTCGCGGGTAAAAATTCAATATTAATAACGAGGCGGGCTGAAGGAACGTCCGCATTGCGCCAATGCCATAAACGCAAGCCCGCGCTTTCGGGGCTGCGAAGTCATAAGACCGACCAATCGCTGCGCCCCGGAGGGTGAGCGCGATATGATGGATTTATGGATCTAATAAAAAGCGCAGGCGGGATTGGCCCTCGCGGAATATGACGGGCGGGGCTGCCGACACCCCGTTCAACGCAGCCACAACCAAGTCACCCCCTCGTCCGGCTTCCTACCCCTTGCAACGACCGCGAGAAGGGGAAGCCGCCTCGAGTGGGGATGCAATCCTGATGTATTTCGTCTTCTCCAACCTCCTCCCGCTTCCTTTCCACCCCCTTTCGCCCTGGGAACAGGTGAGACTTGAGAAGGGGCGAGATCGCGCTTTCCCGTGGCAAATGGACTTGACGGTATGGGCCAGTTTTACCAGTTGTCCAAAGAGTGTCGGCCGTCACTGTGGATTTTCGAAAACCCCGCGGCAACGGCAAAACCGACCACTTCACTGACATTAACCCTTTGCAACTCGAAGCTATTTTAACTCCAATACGAAACATTTCTTCCGACCTAGAATATTTCCCTTCTATATATTTTTTTTGTCATGTTATGCGTACGAAAATGGTGCAATTTACTCGTACAATACTGAGATGTTTAGTAATTTATTAAACACAAACAAATTTATTAATGTAAAAAATATTTTCAATGATAATACAGCAATTTGTAGTGATGCCTTACAGTCACCATTTAAGTGCTGAGGGTTAAACGACCAAACTAATCTCATCCTACAAAACATCCTGCAGGGCCGTCCGAAAAACGCGGACGTGTTTCTTTTTAATAAGATTTTTTTTTTTATTGAAAATATGATCCGTTACAATTATACGCGAAACAGAATGTTATTCAAATGTGCGCCACGAACGCGTCTGCAGGCATCGATTATTTCACGAATTACAACTCGAATATCGTTTTTTCGGTCATTAATTGTTCGTGGCTCCTCAGCACAGACTCAAATTTTCAAAAAATCTGGCCTTTGAAAACGTGGCTTTTTGAAATCTGCATTTCGTGAAATTTCACGCGGGCGAAGTTTCGATGGGAAAAACTGAACGTTTTCTAGAGTCGTGTAGCATTTTTGTAATAAGTTCAAATAATGTGAAGGCAATGTTGCAATGTATACTTGTCCATGGTTGAAATTGTACTACAACGCCTTCTACTAAAACGAAACGACTTACGGTGTAAACATGGCGTGTAAACGTTACGTGTCATGCAAACAAACATTGTAAGGCAGTGTTGATCTAGGGGTCACATTTGGATGACCTTTCATATGCCCTCGCGTATTCATGATGACGTAAGCAAAGAATGAAATGTTTACAAAAGTATTAGGTTGAGTAATAAGTTTGTTTCCTCTCTTTGACCGCAATGTATAAACATATCAAGTGGAGGACAGCCTAAGGATGCTTTACACTCCTTCAGTATCATGAACAAACAGAATATATATTTTCAAAACATAACATCGTCAGGTCGCGAAACAGAATTTTTTATTTATTACACGATATTCTGAAAAGAAAATTGTTACTGTAACACGATATTCTTACAACTAGCACTAACTAATTTTTAAATATTTTGAATGTTTTCCCCATTTTTCAATCTACTTATTACACAGTCATCAATTTGCACGATTTACTAACACGAATGTTTCCATCGCACTATGCCGTTAATATAAACAAAGAGTTTCTATTGTACACACAATAATATGGAATGTTAGACAATACAAATTGTCTAATTTAGTAGACAGTTTCTCGTTCAAGAATTCAGGCATCATATTTTTTTACATTACGAAAATATATAACATGATGTATGAACAGCTAACACATTGCTTACCAGCGCCTGCTTAATAAATTTTAAAATGTTTATTATATAAATTTCATTTATAAGTTCTATTTATAAGTTTCGTTTAACAAGGAACGAATTAGGAGGCTCGAGTACGCATAAACAGTAGTTTGTTTATCTTCTTCCTGTGAAACCACCATCAAAGTCAATCGTGTCGTAATTAATGTCAGATTTACCACTGCCGTTAATTTTTTAATTTTCCCGAATCAACGCATTCTCCCGCGTGCGCGATTATTTACCTAAGGCTTTTAGCAATGGATGTTCAGTTTTCCATTAAGCTCCGGAGCTTGTATCGCCGGGAACATTTACTTTTAAAATATTACTCCGAATAAATTTCGAAGGAAACAGTGAAACACGTTGCTGGTTATTCAGGACGCGTTCCTTTCATTTAGATCGTAATCACCGACCAGAATTAACGATCTCTCGCTGCGCTTATACGTAGGAGGGCAATATCCCCTTTGTAGCACTTCTCTCCCTTTTTATTTCGTTTCGCGCGGAACTTTCGCAGAACCGAGGGCCCGTCGCTGTATCCTAAACTTTCTCCTTCTTCGTCGAATTTGATTGTTGCCAGGAGCTGATGGCCACTCCATATCGATTTTTCCTCTTAGCGCGCACCTCGTCCGCTTATTCGCCATCACACGCCGTTTTCCCCTTTCCTTTCGTTTCTCTTTCGCGCCAAGTTTTCACCGGTGACGGTCGCTCGGAATTGCGTCACTTTAGAAACCGTTCGGAGTTTATAATAACGGCACGGAGTCACGCCGTTTGCACAGTGTTGCGAATGGCCATTTTAGGTGGAAAAAAGTCATGTCAGAAAATAGATATAACATTTATATATTCTTCTTTCGGAATGTTTACTGAGCCTAATTATACCCATAATAATTCATTTAATAGCGATGTAAGTATCTTATCAATAGGTGAAAACTCCGGAGAGTAATAGGACGAAATCGTACGTTTATATTTGTACTAAAGAAAATCAGAGCAATAAATATGAATCTTTAAGTTTCTATGCACGATATTCTATATTAACATAAGTAAATATTTACATTAATGTTCACAATGTTCGTTAGTAAAGTCCTTTACAATAATTTGTAAAGATTTTTTAAGTACCAGTTTTCTATGCCGGTTAGTTGATTTTAATAGAGCAGAACTAGAAAGTCTCAAAAGATCCCGCCTTGAAACGGGATCCCGTCTTATTGTATTAAGTTCAAACTATATAGAAGGGATTCCGACAAATATCAGCTGCAAATATCTGCTAACCTGCCTGTCACAATTTTTTTAAATCCTTGTAACACCGTACGGTGGACAGAATGGGCATTCTAGGAAAGCAGGAGGAAGTGGCTCCACAAATGATGGTAAGACGGCTAGACGTTTCTTCAAAAACTTTACAGAAATTTCGAAAATAACAGGCATTAATAAGGAACTTCTTGAACGATTTTTTAATATCTTATCTGCTCTTTCTTCAGGTCACAACATTAATTTTCTAAATTCCGAGAAATTTGTTCGCGAAACAAAAGATTTATATTTAAATTTATATCCTTGGTTTTATATGCCCGTTACAGTGCACAAATTATTATTTCATAGCGTAGAAATAAATGCCTATTGCCAATTGGCATGATGTCTGAAAAGGCTCAAGAAGCTCGCAACAGAGACATAAGAAGGTTTAGGATTGGCCACACAAGGAAGACTTCGCGTGTATCTACAAACTACGACTTAATAGCAATGCTGTTAATTACTTCTGACCCCATCATAAATTATTATAGGGTGATACCGCAAAAAAAAAGGAATACAAATTCGCTACCGAAAGGTGTGTTAGATCTACTCTTAACAAGAACTTCTGTCTAATCCCATAAGTAACTTGGTTGATAGCGACAGCGATATTAGCAAAGAATTATTTTTATATTGTTATATTTAGATTTTATTGTTATACTTATTTAATATGATATTTTTTCTTTATTTTTATATTTCTTTTTATAATTTATATCATATTTTTCAATATAAATATTATTTTTAAAGGTTCCACATATGTTGAATCTCACTTCATGACCTAACAGAAAATTTCAATCGGTTTGAAGAAGCATGAAACGATCTATGATTTTTTTCCACCTAGAATGGCCATTCGCGACACTGTGCGTTGCATTACGTATTATACTTTTCCTTTTTGCTAGATAATAACAGTCCTCGACATTCAGATTTGACCTTCATGCGTATTCGCTCTTTTATGAATGATTTTATTAAAAACACGATGGAAGTAAACGTGTACTGCATCGTCTAGAGGACTCCTTCTGGTAAACATAAAATAATAATGCAATCCATTTTTGTCGATATGATCTTCTCGTTGCATTTCGTCGGTTAAAAAATAAATAGCAGAGATTATTCAAATTTGTTTTCCAATCAGATGGGAATATGTTCATTCGATCTCAAGTACGCGAAGAACCTTGAAATCTCAGCGGACACGACCTCGAAGAAAATTTTTCTCCACCATAACGTTAGTCTCTTCGAATGAAATGCTATAATGAAAATGATTCAATGAAAAAGAGCAGAAAGCCTGTGCACATCTGTATGCGGATGCCCGACGACCAACCTTGAAGTCTCGGGTGGCACGACCTCGAAGAAGAGCCTCCTCCGACCATTTTCAAACTTGTCGAAGCGGCGAGGACACTTCGGATGATTCACGTTGGCAAAGGAGAAAAAGAAAAATTTAGAAAAAAATAAGGATGCTCGATGACTGATGTGTTCCGGCGGGCTAGGTCTGCCGAGATGTTCGAGGCAAAAACCGAGTCGATTAAAACCCTAGGAGAAGAACTTCCCCTTATCTACGGAGGACGGAAAGCTTCGAGCAAACTTGGCCTGCCCTTTGTCCCGGTTTGAAGGTGGAATTGTGAGTTACTCGAGCGTGGATATAGAAAGATAGACAAACGATGCTGGCTCGTCCGGCGATGAGGGTAGCCGGCTACCCGGGGATGTTTCCTGAAGGTAGGGAGAAACTCGGAGAGATAAATAATATGTCCGTCCCAGTCACGAGGGGGGTAATTAATTCGTATAATATGCCGCAGTTAAGTCGGTCATCTGTTTTCCCCTAGCGAACAGAACTTACCAACCCCCTTTGCCACCCTCGTGCTGCCGCCGTCGCGTCGTTTACCTTGCTGCTCTCGAAGCTCGGGCGATACACACGGTCGTCGAACCTGAGAACTTGGAACGATCTCATTCTGCCGGCCCGAAAACTGAGCCGGAAGAGGGACCTGCACAATTAACTGGAAATCTGGCAAATTAATCGTCGAATTTCACTCATTCATACGGATCGGCTACGTAATCGACGTTTTTCATGGGTGTGTGTGTGTGTGTCCTAATGATTTTTTCTGGTTCATCTGATTTTATAAAAACTTGATGTAGGGCAAGTTGTTTGTGTAGATAACTAGAATTGGCGCGGACAGCTAGAAATCAGTGTTAGATACAGTGATTTCTGTACATATGTCGCCAAGGCCTGGATGATAAACGTCGCAGAATTATCCTCACTACCGCGGGGTACACCACTACCTCGAGACACCTCGAACGCCGAGGAGTGTAAACATAACGCGGCTCGGGTATGTCTCCTGGACGATACATGACCCTGGTAAGACCCGTGTTGTTGACATATATCGAGAACTCACTGTATACGTATGTATGATAAACGGATTTTATGTATTTATAAGATAAATTAATGTGCAAAACACAAAATAGGAAGCCGTTGTTATTATATTTTTAATACTGCTAGGTCGCTTTCAACCAATTAGAATTCATAACAAAGAAATGTATTTCTATTCGACCTTCCAGCAATTATTTTAGAGAACTTTGAACCTGCAGAAATTTTTTTCTTTAGTCATTTTAAACGCGACAGAAGACACGGCTTAAATCTACTCCCAGTTCCGCTTCATCTTTTCGCATTGATTTGAAACACCAATCACTATCGATACAGGAATGGCCGCAAGGGTGTGCCAAGAAAGTCCATCGCGAATCCGAAAAATCAAAACGGCTTTTATTCAGCTACCCTCGAAACTCCCTCTGAGCTGGCCGTATCTCGCTTATTTATCAAGCAGGTCCTCCACGACAAGGGGTGGGATAAATCTTTAAAAACGGTCCGCGTTCACCGGGGGCGTTGGCGGGCATAACTCACCCCTATCTGAAAATACATAGGTAACTCTCCGGTTTAGAAGTAAACTGTTTACAGCGTGTTCCCCGGTCCGCGGGGGTGGCCGTCTCGCCGGGGTGGCCGGGGAAAGGGTGAACTCCACGTGGCGCTTGGTATCGGGGGTGGTGTCGGGGGTGAGGTGTTTCAGGCCGCGTTATCTAAACGCGTCGAGGCGAGGCCAAGAGTGGGGAGGCTTCGGCGTTGCTCACATTGTTAGTCATTTATTCTTCATAGCCTTGCCGCCGGGACTCCTAGGCTGATTGAAAGACGCCATCGAGGTGTTAAGATTTACGGAATTACCGTCGAAGGAACCCCAGAGCTCGTCAACCTCAAAAATCTTATCCTCATCCATTTTTTTTTTTAGAAGGATAAATCTATTTGTCACTGACAATAATTTTTCAATTTTATTTGAGCCTGGAATTTTGTAGATTGTTTTAGTCAATTTTAATCATGTTCTTCTTGGAATTGTTCTTCTTCTTCTTTTTCATATTTTATAAAGGATAAACCTATTTGTCCATCCTTATGATTTTTCATTTTTATTTCAGTTTGGAATTTTTTAAATCGTTTGCTAGATATTTTATTTTACTTTGAGCTTTGAATATTCTGTGAAACATGTGTTAGTTGTACAAATTAATTTGTGACCCTGTTTTAGATCTAATTATTTATAAGATGGAGTATATCCACAGAAAGCGATGGAGATTGTTTTCGTTTGGGATTATTGTACGAAAGATGACTTTAACTCTTTTTGGTACAGCATAATTATTGAAGAGACTATTGTTAAGGGTCGTACGATGTTTAATGGTTTAAGAATTAGTAAGCAACAAAAACACTTATTTAGGAAATTACATTGTATATTGGACATGTAAGATGTCGTTTGCAAGTAATATTTTCTTCGACAGTATCGCGTTGAAAAGTATTATTTACGGGACCGGGGAGGGAGACAGCCAGCCAGCATAATTCCCGAGATATCATACGAAATAAATTTCCTCTGCAGATCTGATCCACGGTGGTTCGTAAACTGAAGGGGGTTGTTCACGGCGATAGAGGGGGAGGGGATGGCTAGAGCCGAGGAGCAGCTCTTTAATGGCCGGATCTCGGAAATTGTGCGCACATATATCTGCTGGCAGATTTATGAAAGTGCTTTTCTTCTGAAGTGGGGAAAGCTGCTGCGTCGCCGCGGCTGCTGCTGTTGCTGCTGCCCCTGGCTTTGGGGTTGCAATGGCGCTAGAGAAAGAGGAAATCTCTCCGTCGTTGGTGCTGGTGGTGGTTCCAGTAAAGGAGAGAGGGGAAATGTACGCTTTACACCCCCCTGGATCTCGAAGCTGTGCCTCTCTTGGCTCCGCCACCCCCTTCGGCTCCGCTCGCCCTCCCCTTTTCCGAAGAGTATCTGACTCTTTCTTTCTCCTCCTCCGCCGCTTTCGAGCTTACGAACCTCTCCTTCTCGCCCCGTTCGCGTCTGTTTCCCTCCCCCCGGCACACACCGGCTCTGTCTCGCATCGGTGTAATTTTCCAGTGGGAGATTTATGCGACATTAAGGTGTGCGTTGTATACCTTACCGCCGCGCCCGCGCCCGCGCCACGCCGAGCCACGCCGAGCCACGCCGCCCGCGCCGTTGCCTTCCGCCGCGCTGATTTATCGAAATATTTGCCGAACGATACTGCCGCCGTTATTCTTGCGGGGGTGCGAACTGGGGGTGTTCCCAGATTATTCGTTCCCGGGAAATTCATATCAGAACCAGTAGCTTCTTGTATATGTACATGCTTCAATAAGTTTCTGTACTTTTTCCGGTAAAGTCCTTCGTTTGAACAAAATAGAGGATATCTTGCTCAAATTATTTTCCACCTTTTCCCACTTTTTACGAAATAAAATATTCTGAAGTACTACTGCGAAAGACGATATAGTGAATTCTCTATATATGTCGCCGAAGCATGGTCGATAAATGTCGCGGAATTATCCCCACTGCCGCGGGGTATACCCCTTGAGCGGCCAAGAAGAGAGACGTCGAGTAAACACTGTATTGCGTTGATCGGAATATCTGGTCAATATGGCGGGTGTGGTAGCATATCCCATCCAATCAGTTCCAACATTTACTTACCGGGTTTTGCAATGGCCTAGGATTGTTGCAAAATTTTTTTGTCACGTATTTTTCCATACTCTGGACGTTTTCCTTTACATGCTCGACTGAAATTGATTAATTGTTCTCGATAACGATTGGCAGTGATGGTTTCTGATAATTCTTTAAGTGTCTGATATTAATTGTCATCGAGCAACGCTTCCAATTCTTCGTCCTGGAACTTTTTGGTGCGCCACAAATTTGTTTTGCTGTTCAGCAAATATTAAATAACAAATTTACCCGTTTAAGGTTTAAAGTCTACCTGTACGAGAAAATAAGAAAATTTCAATTGCACAACAAAGTAATGGAACACTCTTCAATAATTCTAACTGAATGCTTGAGGGTAATTAAACCCTCTCTTAAATCAGTTTCTAATTTGCTCGTTCTGTACATCGTGAACGAACGAGCATGTTCATTTTTATATTGATATTTTCTTCATCACTAGCTTCACGGGATCCGTCAAAATGACGGGTTCTGACATTGTTAATTTAAAATTATTCAGATGTATTTAGCAAATTTATTTCTTTGGCTATACATTATTTTAAAAATATTGCTAAAAATTGTGGGTAGCTCGTTCTTGTCATTTTCATAAAGTAACGCAAAATAGTCACTTTTATTGCCCCTTAAACCTAATGTCATATATGACATGTTTTGTCACAGCATTCACTTTTGTTGTCAATGAGATTATGACGTAACAACTTCATTCAAAATTATTATTTGAAAGAAAACTATCGAGCTTCTAGGGTCACCGAAGATCCTATTAACAGGCTTCCGGTGGGTTGACTTCTCAGAGCACACAACCCACACCGGAACGGAAGCTGTGATGATTTTCTGCTCACAAGTAGGATCGTTTGTCTGGCGACTGGCGGGGGGAACAATTGAAACTCGGAAATTCATTTTTCACCTCTCCAACAGTGGCCCCCGCGGAAGAGTAAACCCATAATGTAGGGAAATTGCGCGCACCCTAAAAAACGTGGCATTCCGTCGTATCAGCCCCTCTCGCCGTCAGAATATCGGTCGTTTAAAAAGGGAAACGCGGTTTGCGCGAACCCCCTGGCTTGTACCGGCGTATCAATTTATAAGCGGCATCGGGAAATCAAGCGAAGGAGCGACCCTAAAGGGCGCGCAGCCCAGAAAACCAGGGGGGTCGAAGCGGTGGTTCGAGGCTTTGTTTTATACTTACACCGTTTCAGGTCCGTGATGCATTCAGACGAGAAACTCCCCCGTATCCGTCGAACACTGGGAACGGGACCGGAGGAGAGGGGGCAGCCATAGCGGAAATCAAACTGCAATTGCCATTTTTATTTCCGCGTGGTTTTTCCTCTTTCCAGCGTGATTTTCATCCGCGTTCGCTTCGAATCGAGCGAGGAAGGGAAAGTGAATTGAGGCCGATGGAGGCGAATGGAGAAAGGCGGATTCAACTACCCTATTTTAGTACGGACACTTCGGCGGGGTGACTTTTTCGGGGTTTACGCGAAGGGTTCACCGAGGATATGATCAAAACCGGGAACCGCGGGCGTTTGAACAAAAAGGAAATCGCAGTTCGCATACTGGTGTTACGATATGAATAGATTGCGGATCTTTATGCAAAATAAAATATTCCATTTCAATTGCAACAAACTGGAGTGAAGTAGAAATTGATTTTCTTTCTTGATATATTTAGGAGGTCGGAAATTATGTAATAGTATTTTTAACCCATTTGCATCATTAGCGTATATATGTGCTCAATTTATTTTTTCTTCTAATGCTGAAATGTTCTTTTCCTTGTAGCCATTTTTGTACTTAAATATAATAAAAAAAAAAGTTTGCAAACTGTCCTGGATAATGATGGAGAAATTATGGATTAAGAAATAAAAACTTGAATATACTACAAAGTTTGTTTTAAGATTTCAAAATAATTGATTACTTATCGGTTCTCCTAATACATTTCTCACAATTTTTATTTTGCACGGTGATCTGCAGTCCAGCAATAAGTTTACAGTTCTGTCGATATGTATGAAGGTTTACACTGGGAAATTGTTTGTTATATTTTACCGTGTGGACGGGGAAGTCATTAGGCGTAGTTGAACGATAAAATCGTGTACGAAATAATTGTGAGGGGCGGCTGGATAGAGAAAGACAAAACGGTTCTTCGGGGACATTAGAAACCAATCGTAGACGGTAAAGATCATCCAGTGAGCGCAGAATTTACCGGAGCAGAAGTAACGGCTGGTGTGCTTGTGACAGCAACCCTCTATCCCTTGATTCGAGCCCGGCAACCGCTGCCGCCTCGCGTTTTCACCGCAACTCACCCTCCTCCCCAAATGTCCCGGCCGTTTTACTGTACCTGACGTTTGCAATCTTGCTGAACTCTTGGAAAATTATAAGTCCAGACGATCCTTGTTTTCAATGCCGGTGTAAGGGTTCGAGGAGCACGCCATACCCTCTTTGACGTACCTTCTTCGTCTCTCGGTTCGATCGGGGACAGGTAAATTGAATTCTAGACCGCGGATTTTATACATTTATGAACATTTGAGACATAAAATAGTGATGATATCAGACGATTTTTAAAACAGAAATCAATATCTGTGCAGTTTCTATTGACTGCAATTGATTCACAGTGCTTGTATTTTGCAGTACGTTGACTACTCTCGGACACTTCGTAAAATAAATTATGAAAATAATAAGTACTAAATACAGACATTTTTCTAGTTGAATATCTATCTCAGGGGAAATAGTAGACTTATGCAAGATGAACAAGTCAATTGTCAGAAACAGAAATTAAACAAAAATGTATTTTTAATTTTAATTTAATGAAACAGCGTAAGAATATTTTCAAATTCTTCTAATGTCCTCACAGTTTTGTATATTTGACCAATTCATTTTTATCATAAATACATAGACCTTAATAATAATAATAATTACTTGTTTACAGTTTCAGACAGTTCCTTCTTTCATTTGGAAGCAGCAAAATGCACCTGTTATTTTATTTATATTATGATTGAAAGTATCTCCATTGGTTATACAAAAATCACACTACTGTATTCTCAGTAAAACTTCAAAATTATATACGAATATATTTCCAATTACTAACGGACTATTAAAAAACTATTCGAAAAATAATTTTAAATAAAAGTTGTATACTCGTTAAATATTTTATTTTGCAATTTAATTCACGAAAGTAAAAAACAAAACGCCTCATCTGGACAGGGTCTACAATTACCGAGACAAGTATTATTGCGAGTATAGTAATGATTAATATCACTAGAGTATGCAATGACACAATTTTAGAAATTCTTAAACGGGTTGCTTTGCAATACGCACTGAATGTTTGACGAGGGAGAATGGTTCTTGTTTTATGAACAATGTGCCAAATGAAAAAATGCTGCCACATTCAGATTCGCCTGAGGTGGGTGGCGCGATACAGTTTTGAATGTCGCATATGAATGTGGCAGCGATGGAATGTTATTGGCTCGTTGGTTTATCAGATGGAACCAACCCATAGCAGTGAAATATCATATCTGTCCGATGATACGCCCTCGCGGTATGCTCCACCCCGAGGGACAATAATTTCAGAGCAGCAGGGGTTGGCCATACGCGCCATTGCTCGATGAAAAAGTGAAAATCACAAAACCACGTAACCGGGTTTTTTGTTCCGAAATGTCAATTTCATTTTTATCCTTCTGGTAAAAAATTAACAATTTCGCAATTTGATTGATTCAGCCGATCTCCGTAAATTCGCGATAAGGTAGAGTGACTACATTACCGTCAAAAAGTGCATGCCGTGGAATCCAAGCATTTTTACTCCAACTACAAGTTGAGCTATAATTTGTCTTGACTCTGTTCCGAAATAAAGGTGAAAACCTGAAGCACGTTTCTGGCGTCAGAATTCATAATATCGATAATGCAGAGAAAAAATGTGACAAGTTTAGTCACAGACCCGTCGGATCAAGACCGACACGGATCTTAAGTCTGTCTCTGAAGGCTGTGAATGGAAATTATTAATTAAAAAGTCACGTGACTACCCCGGGCCCTTAAGACCCGTTCGAGTCGTTTCGATATTCATATTAACCCCCTTTCTATAGAATATTTAGATATTATCTGGTTATAGTATATTTTTCAATACAACGTTGTCTTCATTTTATCTTAAATATAAAAAAAATTCATTCAGATTGTAATCAATAGACTGAGCATTTTATGTGTTTAAAAGAAAAATGAACAGAGCAAATAAAAAATAAGAAAAACATTTATTGAATTTAATAATGCTGCATTATTTCCAGCTCTGTTGTATTATTTCCAAATTACTGACGATGTACCTCTCTGTAGGTTGAAATTAGCACAAACAATTTTTTTGTTGCATAAAAATCCGCAGTCTACTAATACACTAACGATCAACGGAATTAAGTTACATTTTAACGAGGCTAATTAGAGATTTGTCCAGGATCTTTTAGGTTAGTCTCCTATGGTCTGCATTTGTAATAGCATCTTATAATTATTACAAGAATCTTCTAGACAATGAAGCACAATAAAAAACAAGCGCATCCTGATTGGACGAAGGGCAGAGGGCGAGCAAAATCCTGACGTCACTAAGGAGAAATCTTTGGAAGTCTTGGAGGCCGCTAGGAATGCCAACCCTCCAGCCTCATTAACATCTTGCGTTTCCATCAACCCTCAACCCTTTCCACCCTCCGGTTTAAGGAGGCCGTCTTCATTCGCAGCGACTCCCTTTCATAACCTATGAAAATTATGCCCCCTTTTTTTCTTCATCTCCAGAAACTATTCTCTTCTAGAATAATCAGTCGTGTGCAAACAGCCAAATAGTGATCCTTTAAGTGGAGCTCGATGGAGACCGCAGAAGAAATAATTAAAAATCTATTAAAAAATACTCGAAAGAAAATCCTTATATAGTTTTTCCCGATGCTCTATCAAATTTCTGTGGTCAATTATATTTATTTTGACTCTCACACGTTCCCACCGTATTTTATTCATAATTTTATATTCCAAATAAATACAATAAAATCATAGAGAATTTTGATAAAGAATTTTATTCTGATTAATTATCTCTAGAAAATGGACGAATTTTCACAATGAAGGTACGAGGGTTAACATTAATAATTTCGAGTTCTTGTACCTTTTGTCGCTCATATTTTTTTATTCTCGTATATGATTATCGTCCTCCGGAACCGAAATATGTATTGAGTCCAGAATATTACTTGTAAAATACTGCGATCGAACGCGAAAGATTGTAAAAAGGAATAATGAATTCAATCTCTACGCAGTCCATCAGACGTGACTGAATCCTCGAAGGAGCTGGAGGGTTTTATAATAGATGAGAATCGTACCTTCGCTGTTCAAAGACCCAGCTTCAATATTCAAAGATGGGACTTCAATATTCAAATTGACGGGAGCCTGTGAATGGGGTGCAACGGGGACACAAAGTCAGAATATGCGGAGAGGAAATTGTGGCGACAGGTTGTCGCCTTGTTACGAGATGGAGAGATTTAATTTTTCATTCTGGCAGTTTCAATGTGTGGACACTGTCATAAATTTGTATACAACTTGTTTATTTTTACTCGAACAATTTTATCGAATTTACACAGTATGCTATTCAAAGCGAACTCTTTGTTTTCCCACTAACATTATGAAATCAAGAAATAAAATAAGTGACTTCGGTTTCATGCAATTGGCACAGAAAATTTGCATAAAGATTCACAGTCTACCGATTACAATCTTTTTTGTTTTGTAAAAGTGTAATAATTAAACTACAGATTTTAAAGACTCATGACAAAAATTGGTAGTCAACTGTGAAGCAGTAAACACATTCTAGGAATTTAAAAATATTTCCGTATTATATTTAACTAATTAAAATTATCAAGTAGAATAAATAAGTGGTTATACAGCTCTTGTATCTTTCAAATTCACATGTAGACAATTTTTCTCTTCCATGAAAATTCTCTATATAATCACTAGACTGCGGATTTTATGCATTCATGACAAAAATGAGTAGGACTATTTTAAAACAGTGCAAACATTAGACAAATTTTAAAATGCTGTTACATTATTTTCTACCTATTAAATATATTAAGAAAGAAAATAAATTTCTATTTCGCTCCAGTTTGTTGCAATTCAGCTAGAAAATTTTTACGTTGCATAAAGATCCGCAGTCTAAATATAACGAAAAGTGAAAGTGTGAAAATAGCAATTGTTATTACCGGTACCTCCTAAATGCAATTTGATTTTGTCGTTGCCGTTGTACAGCCATTGCAGAATACATAGGTATACATAGGTATATACGACGAATGTAATTATTCTTCTTTTCCTAGGCAATTATGAATGACACAGAGAAGTTCTAATTACTGTAACCGTAGAATAAATCGTAGTGCAAGAGGTTAATGACAAAATTGGAAACTGTTTTTGTCTTTTAAAGTGTACGGGTGCACTATTATAAGAAAAAATAAATTGTCTTAATAGGTACGTTAAATTCGCAATTCAATTCGGTGGCTGCGGTATTGTCGCGGCAGTGTATAAACTGTACGGTAACGTCGGTTTCATAAGAAGCGTGCCGTGATATTTGAAAATGTTCGAGAGGATGAAAAGAAAGCCGGAGCGTCGAAAGGCAGGTCCGCGTAATTCAACTGTTTTGCGTATCCGTTGACCGAGGGCACACAAAGTGGAGTGCGCTCGGTTGTACCGAAGGGTGGCAGGGTGGAATCGAGTCGAGCACCATGTTGGAACCAGGCTCGGGCTGTTTACGTTGGGGAAATCTTACTAAAGAATGGCATGGAAAAGTGCCGGGCAAGAAAACCAGGCTCGCATCTCATAACACGGTTGTTTCTATCGCCTTTTTCCAGAGACGCCGGGAGCAGAACAAGGGAGAAAATGAGAGAGAGAGGAAGAGAGAGAGAGAGAGAGAGAGAGAGAGAGAGAGAGAGAGAGAGAGAAAGAGAGAGAGAGCCCGAGGAGGGTGGTAATTATGCCACCGCTGTCTCCGGATAATATAAAGTGTCCCCTCAAACCGTTCCTTCCTTGTAATCTTGCATAATTTATTTCCCGCTATTGTTCCCTCTTCGTTGAATTTTTCTACCGCTGCCAGGGGAACGGAGCTTAATTCGTCAAAGAAAATTTAGAGGCAGGAATTTGCTTCCGTGCTGGCTCACGGGCGCCGGCTTTTGTTTCCATCGCAAACTATAGTTCTTATTTTACGTAGATTACGCCGGCTAATTGCAATTAGAGGCTTCTGCCAGCTCGGATGGAATTTTAATTGCTATGTAAGCCGCATTCGTTTCTTTAATACCTCAGAATGTGAATATTTGTATGCTGAGCACTGGGTATTGCGGGATCTTCGTGCCAACTAACAAAATGTTGGCAAAGACAATAGTAACCGAGGATTTCGACTTTGTGCGATTATCGAGTCTTATTAGACTCGACATTGTATGGCAAAGGGTTGAAATGATTTAATTAATCTTTCAATCGACCCCCATGGAATCTTAATTCTTTATACTAGAATTTACAATAGATATTCGTGCTAGATAAAAGTCAGAGAATTATATGAACCAGAAAACTATACACATCTATTATTCAACGTAAATCTTAGAAACGCAAAATATTTTCAGTCAATCTCATGATTTCGCTTGAACCTTATATTGATGAGTTTTATTTAAGTTTCTATTAAATTCACAGCATTTAAGATCCTTGCCTGAATCGATAAATCACAGTAGTAGTCAAAGAATGATCCAGACATGTTTCCTCGACATGTTTACAAAAAAATAAATAATTAAACGAATTAAGAACCGGCCCTCGGGTCGAACGTATTAGGGGTACCTATAAGTAATCAATTATTTGCAGAGAATTTGTATTGCCTTTAGTTCTGTATCAATCGTTGAAGAGGAAACACGTATCCTTTTACAGTTTTCGGTAAAGCAGACTGTGTTCAAAATATTCTAAAACGTATAATTTTTTTTTACAACCCTGTAATAAAATGGCGGCGTCCGTACATTCCGAGGATCATATTCGTTATTGCATATTTTCTCATTTTCATGCGGGATTTAATGCAACAGACAGGCCTCAAAGTGGACGACCAGTTGAATTTGATAGTGACACCCTAAAATTTCGAGTAGTAGCTGATCCAAAATTAAGTATACAAGAATTATCGAGAAGCCTTGGGTCCACATGGTCAACTATACAAAGACACCTACACGAAATGGGAAAGGCATATCTCCAGATTTCGTAGAGATCCATTTCTTAGCAGACTCGTTACCGGAGATGAAAAATGGAATCCTTATTAACCTAGCTTATCACTTAGAAAGGTGTTACTGTGCATTTGGTGGGATAATCACCAAATGTCGTGGCATAATTCATTTTGAGTTGTTGAAACCTGGAGAAACAGGAGCCACCTTAGTCCACAGAAAAGGTGTAATACTGCAAATTGACTCACCCAGAAAAAAATCAAAGAATTGCAATGGGAAGTTTTACCGCACCCCCCGTACTCACCGGATATTTCTCCCTCTGACTATCATCTTTTCAGATTTCTGGAGCATTATTTAACAAATAAAACATTCACTGCTGTAGAAGATGTAAGGAGGCACCTTGAGTCATATTTTGCTTCACGAACCCTGGAGATTTATAAGAGGCGGATAAGAGGGAAACTGTCCTTGATAATGATGAAGATTGTATAATAAATTAAGAAATAAAAACTTGAATTTACTACAAAGTTTGTTTCAGATTTCAAAATAATTGATTACTTATGGGTCCCCCTAATATAATGGTAACTCGCACGATTATTGGAAATCCCGTGTTATTAACTGCAAAAAAAGGGTTGACAGCAAAATATGATCGACGAAAAATCGGAAATCAAAGGGAGAATCTGAAAGCGTAGAACTGCGACGATTCACAGGTCCCTGAAATTCGTCTTGCAGTTTCGCAGCAGCCCAACCCGGCGATCAGTGGGATCCATGTCTGAAAAACGCTGGCCGGTTTATACAGAGCAGTAGAGCAGACAATGCACACGAAGCAGGCGACTGGTCGCTATCCGCCTATTTGATGTTAGTACAACAGCGGCGCCGTGTTTGCGTTGAGGCCCATATTGATTGCCACCCCTGTCGCTACCCCTCGCCACTGCTACAGCACCATACCCTGCCCCCCTTCTCCCCCGCCTCATCCCACCACCCAACCCTTTTGCCACCCAACCTCCCCAACCCTCTCCTGACTGTGCACCATAGACAGGTAGTACGTTCTACGTATACGCTTTCGAGGCCTGTGCATGGTTTGGTCGGCAGGTATACCAGCAACTAGTTACTACTACGTCACCCGGCGATATTAACAGCGACAGCATCGTTGTCAGCCGCAGTACTGCAGCCTGGGATTAACATAAAGGCAACGATACTGTCTGCCTCGCGCGCTCACTCCTGGACCGAGGTCTCATCAACAGCCTAATGGAAGTTGAATGGACAATTTCTATTAACTTCGATGCGCCGTTGCGACAAATTCTAATGCACAGAATAGATTAGATTGCAAAGAATAGTTTTCTCCGAAAATCTACGGGGAAATTTATTATTATGATTCTGTACTTTATTGTTAGCTACCAGGGCCACAGAGACATATTTATTGAGAAATTGCAAGACATCGATACTTCGTAAACAATTAACCCTTAGCACTCGAATGGCAACTGTAAGGCGGCACTAAAAATTGCTGTATCATTATTCAAAAGATTTTTTACATTATTAAATTTGTTTGTACTTTATTGTTAGCTACCAGGGCCACAGAGACATATTTATTGAGAAATTGCAAGACATCGATACTTCGTAAACAATTAACCCTTAGCACTCGAATGGCAACTGTAAGGCGGCACTAAAAATTGCTGTATCATTATTCACAAGATTTTTTACATTATTAAATTTGTTTGTATTTAATATATTACTTCAGTATTGTACGAGTAAATTGCATCATTTTTGTATGTATAACACGAAAAAATATATATAGAATGGAAATATTCTAGGTCGGAAGAAATGTTTCATTTTGGAGTGAACATAGCTTCGAGTGCAAAGGGTTAATAATAGTTTAGTGTAGCTAGGCTTTCTTTTAAAAATTGGTTATTTTATAGTGGACTCGCCAATTCATGCAAGTGCAAATAATTTAATCGTCCACTGTACATACAGAAGAAGTAAGGGTGACTTTTATGCTGAAGGAGACATTTACGTTGCTACTATCTTATATAACGTAGGGTGGGTGAAATTATTGTTACATTAACAATTGCACTTTGGGGTCCTCCACAACACCAACAAAATTTTCTTTACCCTTTATTTTTTGCAATTTTATGGCTAGATAATTGGAAATATGAAATTTAAAAAAATGTTTTTATATTTTCATTATTTCCTGCGGAATTTCTAGAAGGATTTCAGTGTGACACTTCATAGTCTGAGGAAGTATGGTGAATGTAGATTTATTATGATAAACACTTTTATTTTTCCCATTAAATCTTGCTTTGAACATTTTGTTCGGTTTAACGCTTGAGAAATTTCATTGTTCAACATTTCCTCAAAAATAAAGAGCGGAAAGTGTTCCGAATTTACACCACAACTGCTAAGGAAGAATAGTAAATATTTTCGACTGAAATAGCGCAGAACAAAAAGCTCTGCATAATTTCACATGGATTGGTTCGCCGGCTTTCCCCGAAGCTTCTGACCAGTTCGTTCCTGCCAGTTTCTTGCATCGAACGAGCGGGAAAGAGGGCCAACTGAAGTCAGAGTCCGAGGCAATTGATTCCTTAACGAGTTCGCTCCCATGGCGGCCATAAGCGATCGACCGTATCCGCATCAATTTTGATGCTTCGTCGTGTTATTGGCTTGTTTTGTATTGACTCTCGTTTTGCATGCTCCGTGATTCCATCTGGACTATTTTTCTTCCAATCCCGAAATATTTCTTTTCTTCAAGTTCCCTCAGTTGAATTAAAATGAACACCTAATAAATATCAGGATTGGGCACATTTAATTTAAAAATAACATAAGAAATAATCATTTGAAACAATGAATTATCTTAAATATTCTCTTATTTGCATTTTATGAATAACATAAAAAATTGATATTTATTCGATGCTTAAATCGAATAAATTATTCTCAAAAGATATTTTATAATAATAATTCTTTTATTTCAATTAGACGGTTCAAATGAAATAACAAATAGTTTCACCTCAAGAAGAGGTTAATATTGGAATAAATAAATTAATTATTAAATTTAGATATTTAGCTCATTTTTGTAGTTTAATGATTAAAGATAATTAAAATTGTTCTCTAGTACACAAAGGAAATAGAATTTGTGAGAGTACGAATTATTTGATCGGGTGCCATTTTTTGATACCATCAGCTACTGTAAGTTTGAAAGTAAAACTTTTAGAAATAAAAAATTTTGTTCTGAGAAGATAAAATTGAAAGTGTTTATGAATTTATCTACTCTCATTTTTCTTATTACTTTGCTTTGTTTCTAATCTAAATACAATAGTATTACTCTTATCGCTAAAATGGCAACTTGTGGAAAACACTACAAGTGTCTCTTGTAAAAGTTGACACTTTTACTTCAAAGAAATAAAGTTTTCAACGAAACTCTATCTACACCGAATTTTTATCATTTTTGAACGAAGTATTAAAGTTTGAAAATTACAAGTGTGGGGACCCAATTTCTGTGGGGGTACCAATTATTATGCCTATATTAATTATAGTTATATTTGAAGCATAATGAATACTAAAAAAGAGGTTCCGTATAACATATACAGGGTGTTAAAAAAAAGCATTCAATATTTATATTGTATATAGGATACACTGTACTGAGTAAAAAAGCTGTATTAAACATAGGTCGAAAGGTCAACCGTTTTTGAGATATAAACATTTTTGCTTGCTAACTTCATGATTCATTTACTACTGGCCTTTTGATACAAGGTGTAAAAAAACCATTCAATGTTTCTATGGTATATAGAACACACAGTGCTGAGTAAAAAAGCCTCAGTAAACATAGGTCAAAAGTCAACCGTTTCTGAGATATGAACATTATTGTTTGCTAGCATTATGATCAACTTACTTCCATCGCATGCGATGCTTACTTCAGTGTTTACAAACCGCGTTCTGAATGTCCTCCTTCAAGTGCCGACAGTAGATTTCATCCGGAATCAGTCAGTTCTGTAGCGGAAAATCATAACGCGTGGAAAATTTTCTATAAATATCAAAAAGCCAGTAGTAAATGAAGCACGATGTCAGCAAACAAAAATGTCTATATCTCAGAAACGGTTGACCTTTCGACCTATGTTTATATGCTTTTTTTTTAACATTATGCTTTGAAAATAAATATAATATAGGCACGGTAATTGGTACCTCCACAGTAATTCGGTCCCTCACCCTATATTTAATAGCAACCGCAGAAAGAAAAACGATAAGCTAACAAAGTGTGGGTATCTTCATACCTAAATAATTCAATCATCATACAATTTCCCAGTCGTTACTCGGTTCTTCTTCGTTCCAAGTTAACACCGATCTCCAAAATTCGCGTACGCTATACAAATAATTTGAACGTTCCCCGCACGTCATCTTGAACGTCGCAGCATCCGACCGTGGCTACAAAACAAACTTGTCAGCGTTGAAAGCACGAGGAAGGGTCGGCATTCGGCACACGCGCTCCTCGCCAGTATCTTTTAATTATTTAGCTAAACGGCCACGCGTTACGTTAGTTATAAATGCGTGCTCCTCTGCATGCCCCGGCAAGCTTTATGGTCCTAAAGCAGCTAAGTTGGAAGCAGCCGCGCCCGTCGTATAAACTGTAAAGGGATTTAACTTTCCTTTCACGGCGAGGGCCCTGTTAACCGGGTCGGCGTTTCCCTCTGTCCGCCCCGGGAAAATTCTGGACAACCAGCCCTCTATCGCGCTAATCCTCCGTGTCGGGTTGCATGTTGTTTTCCCCGGTTTCATATCCCATTAGCGACATCGTTCCCGTTGTCGAAAATGCCCGGAAAAAAGTTAGGACGTTCGCCGCAGGACCGACACCTGTAGTCCGATCACTGTCTGCTCTCTATCATTCAGACCTAGAACACGAAAAATTCATCATTATAATCAGGCTGCCGGACCTCGGTGCAAAATAAAAATTATCTACAGCTGTCGCAAGAAGCACTGACCACATTTCTTTCTTTCTTTAACTGTTTGGTAATGGCGTACATATGTGCATTGTGCTGACCCTGAAGAATATTTTCCTAGAATTTGTCTATTGAAAATATTTGACAGTCGAAATCATCATCAACAGATTACAAATTTGTGAAAAAAAAAACGAAAAAATCGATATATTTTCGCTATTGATGCAATGAAAGTACAAATGATACGCTAGGAAAGTTATTAACACTTTGGTGACGAGGCGTTTTTTAAATATTAGGGATACCAGTAAGTAATCAATTATTTGCAAAGAATTGCAAAGAATCCAGATTTCGTAGAGATCCATTTCTTAGCAGAATCGTTACCGGAGATGAAAAATGGATTCTTTATGAGAACATAAAGCGTACCAAGCAATGGCTTTCTGCAAATCAAACCGTAATATCAACCCCTAAATCCAGCTTATCACTTAGAAAGGTGTTACTGTGCATTTTATGGGACTGTCGTGGCATAATTCACTTTGAGTTATTGAAATCTGGAGAAACAGTCACTGCTGAGTTGTATTGTCAGCAATTACAACGGCTGTATTCAGAACTATTGAAAAAGAAGGCAGCTTTAGTCCACAGAAAAGGTGTAATACTGCAAATTGACAATGCCCGGCCCCATACAGCGAAACTCACTCAGGAACAAATCAAAAAATTACAATGGGAAGTTTTACCGCACCCTATTGATAGGATATTGCTCCCTCTGACTATCATCTTTTCAGATCTCTGGAGCATTATTTAAGAAATAAAACACATTCACTTCTGCAGAAGATGTAAGGAGACACCTTGAGTCATATTTTGCTTTATGAACCCTGGATTTCTATAAGAGGGGGATTGAAAATTTGCAGGAAAGGTGGCAAACTGTCCTTGATAATGATGGAGATTATATAATAAATTAAGAAATAAAAACTTGAATTTACTACAAAGTTTGTTTTAGATTTCAAAATAATTGATTACTCATGGGTCCCCCTAGTTTAAGTGTAATTAAATTACACTTTTCCAGCTTGAAGAGCATGTCGACATTCCTCAGCTATGTAAATCACCAAATTAAGATATTTTTGGTATTATAGCGAAAGGGTGATTAGTAGACTACGGATCTTTATGCAAAATAAAAATTTTCTAGCTGAATTACAACAAACTGGAGTGAAATAGAAATTTATTTTCTTTCTTAATATGTTTAATAGGTTGAAAATAATGTAACAGCATTTTAAAATTTTTTAAATGTTTTACTATTTTAAAATACGCCTACCCATTTTTGTCATAAATGCATAAAATCCGCTAGTGATAAAATCTGACTGATAAAATCAGTCTAGTGATTAGAAACCACGTTGTCAATAAAAAAAGAAAAAAAAATAAATAAAAGACGAAAGAATACACTAGAGTCAGAATACGCTGAAACCTGTGAAGTTGGAAGCATCGGTGATCGTGAGGCTGTTGAAGAATGGAGGCCCGAGGCGAAGGAGTCGGCAGCGGCGGGGTTATCAAGATGGAGAACGTTAAATCAAACGCGTGGAGATCCGATGGACAGAGAGTAGCGGCCAAGTTGAACGACCGAAAATGCCTCTGGTTTCTCATCACCGTTCCCCATCGAGGTCCCTAATAAGGGAGTTCTAACGAAGCGGATGCCATAAGGCCTGCGATTTGGGAATGGTAACCCGGCCCGGGGACCCCTCCTCCGACGAAGAAAATGATGCGTGGGTGACAAATCAGTCGATTGAGCCGCGATACCCTCAGCCGGACCGGGCAGCGGTTCAGGCTCGAAGGGGTGGCGGGGCTGGATGGGTAGCATCGGATTCTATCTTCACGTATTGATCAACGCCTCGCCACCCTCTACAGGGTGAAGCCCCGATCGCCACCCCCGCAGCTGCCGGCCGCAGCTACGGCCACTGGACCGACCGCCGGACTTGCTTGCGCGTGTGCGTGACCATATAAACGCGCCTCATCTCCGTCGTTTCTCCGTGTGACCAAACCCCCACACATCGGCAATCCACTCTCTCTCTCTCTCTCTCCCCCTCTCCCCTACTCTCCCTATCGTTCTCTCTTCTTCCCACTCTGTCTCTCTCTCTCTCTCTCTCTCTCTCTCTGGAAGCGAACACCCCGCTCGGACACCCGTTAGTCCGCACGCCGCCCGACGAGAAACGATCCTAGTCTTCCGAGAGTTCTTTTGTCCGGCCCGCGAACACGAGGGTGTCTTTAGGATGTAACCTACCCGTTTAGAAATAACCGAGCAGGCCCGACCAATGGCGCAAATACTGGACTCGGAGCTTGGTCGCAGAACAGTAGAAATAAAAGTAAAGTTGTATCTTTTGTAAACAAAGATTCAAAGAGTTATGGCTGTTTTTAATTCTTCGGGACAACGCGTCACGTCCAATAGTCGGTTTCTTTCTATATTCATGATTTAGAGTGTTTGACGGCAGCAGGGTGTTTCTCGGAATTTTTTGGAAAATTTGTTGGGTTTTTTTAGAACGGTTGGAATGTTTGCTGGACTCGGAGCATGGAAAGAGTCGGAATAAAAATATAGGAATTATTATCCATTATCGGAACACTTGTGTCTCTTCGATTAGTACGCATAATCGAGGTTTTAGTGTCTCGTGGATTACTATTTTTTTTTATGAAACTCTGGCCAACATATTTCTGAACTTTTTCTAGTTGAAATGATTCCGATCACGACACAATTAGAATCATGTTTGCTTGTTTAGTCCACGACATAGTAGAACCTCGATTATCCGTACTAATCTGTGGATCGTGTGTGCTTGGATAATGGAATTGATCTAGCTACAATGTTAGATTAAATCTTTATTGATTTGTACATTAAATTGTGTTGTATAAGGATCCATCTAGATTGAACTCTTTGCATTCGGATTACGGAGAAGTCAGATATCATCGGTTCGCATAATCGAGGTTCTACCGAATTGTCAGTCGAACAAGTAAATATGATCCAAATTGTATCGTGCTTGGTATCAATTTAACCAGAAAAATTTTACAAAAATGTTAATAAAAGTTCTATAAAAAAAATTATAAGCAAGAAGGTTTTGTAACCGGATTAATAATGTCTCACCGAAATACAATGAGTTCTCGATATTTGTCAACAACACGGGTGTTGCCAGCGTCCTGTATGGTCCAGGAGACATACCCTATCCATGTTATGTTTGCCTCTCGAGCTTCGCGGTCTCTCACAGGGTATACTCCGCGATAGTGGGGATAATTGCGCGACGTATATCACCCAGGCCTTGGCGACATATATGGAGAAATCACTGTATCGTCACAGACTTTTGTCACAGACCTACTTTTGGAGTACTGTATCAATGGATGCCTACTTTGGTCGACATAGGTTCGTAAAATGCTAAAGTAACAATGATCCGAACACAATGCGCATGTGTTAAACAAGTAAAAACTGATCGCCCGAATGCAATATCAGTTTATTATAATCGATCGGGCCGATAAATATTCCGTGGTTAATTCTGAGGAAGAGGTTGGTCTCGCAGTAACAAGTGCAAAATGACAGTAACATTTCTACGATAATCGGTTTAACCGAGCAGCGTAACTGAATGCCGCGGCGTAATTAACAAAGGAAAAAGCAATAGCGGTGGTTACGTTTGTATGCATTCACATAAACACAACCGTGCTTCAATCTGATCGCAACACAGGCAACCGGCCCGGGCAGTTCCAACAAAATACTCGTTACATTGTAACGACAAACGGCCGTTTTTAACCATTTCGTCACGATAACGGTTTTTCGATATTTTCGGCAGCGGCGGGCTCGAAGTGTATTTCGCGTTCAAACGTTTTCTCTTTTTTTGTCAATTCAGTTTCTGGCTCGATCGGGGGAGAGATATCGTTGCAAATGCAGCCGTTAAAAAAAAAAGAAAGGAAGTTAACGAACTACGGGCTATGAAAGAAGAGGGCGAAGTTACTATTGACTGATTAAAATGTCTTCTATTTCACGAACGGCATCTTTCATTTGATCAAATTCAATTAAACGAAATTATGTATTACCCATTCATTCTTTCTAGCAATTTTTTCCATCCCCCAATGCACATTTTTCTTTACAATATTTATTCGTGTATTCTACACAAACATATATCATAATGGGTAAAAACAAAAAATTGTTTAATTCAATTAAAAAATTCTGACCTTTTTGGAAACATAAATTGCATTAAAGAAATAAATTTTAGAAAATAGTTTGAGGTTTTACAGACTTACAGGACGAATATTATAATTTTTTACGTACAGTTGCATGTTACAATTCTATAATCAAGTCCAAAAAAAGGAAATCTGCTTATTATAAGCATTACCAATCAAAAGTTTAGAATTACAGTGATTTCTCTATATATGTCGCCAAAGCGTGGATGATAAACGTCGCGGAATTATCGCCACTACTGAATGAATGAAAAGAGGACAATAACGTAAAAGGACAATAAGTAAAAATAGCAGAAAAATTACTAGAAAAGTAATATTAACCGACAGTTGGTACAACGGAATGTTAGAAAAAAATATAATCCAAACGCAATAGCAATTTAGTTAATGTTCAGGGTTTGAAACAAAATTAATATTTGAATGTGGCACACGATGCTATCCTTTGTGCCAAAAAATTACAGCAAACTTTCTAATTGCTTACCAATCAGAAAATCGACAATCCACATTGTTGCGGGTCGTCGGAGACCCAACGACACCAACCGAGGGTCGAAAAGTAGAAATATTAGAACCGATTCCAAACCATCGGACGGTTTCGAAGAGAATCGTTTCTCGATGGAAATGTTTTTCGATCACTTTTGGAAATGTAACTCCGCCGTGTCAGCCATGTTTGCAATCCAATCCGTGGTCCAACAAATTCGCTATATGCTCGTGCTCCACGCAGAGAACGAATTAATTAACCGTGGAATCGGCGTCGAAACTTTTGCGCGGTCCATTCTCACGTAGCAAACAGGGGTGGGGGAAGGGAAGGAGAGGAGGGGGACGCTTGTTTTCTGTTCGGAATCTCAGGACAAACGACTTGTTCGAAGGTGCAAGGTTGATCGCGAATGCTGACCGGCTTTTTGCTTGCCGTAAATTAGATTAGTTTCGAAGTTTACGGTAGAGGACTCGCAGAGGAGAGCGGTTGTAAGGTCGAATGGAGAAAGATTAAGAAGGTATAGCTGACGAATGAGTTACGTGTGAGGACATCCTAATGGGATACTTTTTGTTGTCAAGTTTCCCGTAAGATGTGAAAAACATTTCGTGACCGTCCGCGGAATTCTAAACGTTGCACTGTCGCCCCTCGAACACTATGATCCACACGCTCGACTTTGTTTTACAGCGAAGGGTGTTCTCTATTTCCACCGATTCGCTGCAACCAAAAGTCACCGCACTCGAGTGTGTAGAACTGGAAAGATAGAAAATCGAAATATACATTCAATTACTGTTTATCCATTTAACACAGTGTCAAATTATAATCCTCAGAGAATACAACAAAATCAGAGCAATTTATTCATTAAAACCAGAACTGGAAAAATGAAATTGATCACCGTGGTTATTTCTTTAACCGTTTTGTATCCTTCGAATTTAATTAACATTACTTTTCTCCAATATGTTATAGTAAAAATTAATTTCTAAACCTGGTGAAAAAAATAGTGTCATATATGATCGATGTGGCGATCCTGAAAAAGGAATCAGATGAAATGTGTTTTGATATGTCGCGAACATTTTTACTGAAGAAGAAATCAGACGATTTATAGTTTAATATAGAATAGACATATAATTATTAGAACTATAGATTTATAGTTTATTATATTTGCCACATAAATTCGTTCGGTTGCGAATATAAATATATTCTAATTTCAACGATGTAGGTACGAACTATTTTAAATGTACATAATTGTGTTCGAAAAGAACAATCATACATTGCATATAATTCGGTACTTTATTAATAAATAAAAAGAGATACCGAGCATAACGTATTTATGTTAGAACCTAATAGAAATATTTTTTGCAAAGAAGAATTCAAAGTACAAATTGGATGTATGTTCTCAGTAAAACATTTTCATAGTTGAGATTTTAGGGAGCTTAGAATAGGCTTCCGGTAAGTAGTGTCTCTGAAAAATATAATAACGCAAATTTGTGAAAGGTAGTAGAACAATAAAATCTTCTGCTAAATTCTAGAGTTAGAACTCAACCAAGAAACGCGCAAATAACAGGTGTATGCGTCTTCGAAGATTACAGAGGGTTAAATTGGAGTTCTCGACGTCGCTGAAAAACTCCAGTATCGCCCACGAAACACCGAAACCTCGCCGCTTTTGTTTATCGTTTGCATGTCCGTAGACACCAGCGGGCAGCTGGGAGAACCAGCCGAGGACCTTTAAATTCCGCTTAAACAATCCGCCGGAAGTTCAAAGCTCTAACCGTTCGCAATAACGACATTCCATATCACCGAGTTCCCCGTCGTTCGTCTCCCCTCTTTCCATGCGAAGGCATTCGTTACCAACTGAAAAAGATCGTCGATGTCTTCGATGAAATTTCAGAAGAACGGCCACGCGAAATTCCGGGTATTTCGTGGTTCCTGGTCATAACCCTCTAAGACTGACCTATGGGCGTGGGGGGAGACGCGCGGACCCAGACGGGAAGAGAAAAGCGTAGAAGAAGAAAAGAAGCAGCCGCAGCCGCAGCAGCAGCAGCAGCAGCAGTAGCAGAAGAGGAAGAAGAAGAAGAAGAAGCAGCAAAAGAGGAGGAGGCCACTCTCCGTTTCCTAATTCCTCCTAGTCCTCAATAACTTGGCTGGTCCGTGCGGGGATTCGGTTCGCTTCGGATCGGGCGGGGGTGGACCAAGGGGTAAAAGGGGGTGAGACCGTGGGGGTGGGCAGTGGCCGGTGCGGGTTATTGGATGGCCGCCTCGCACTTGTCACGAGCGTGTGGCTGTCGCAGAAGATGGGGATCGTAGAGGGGGTTGCTCTCGGGGTAGGGTGTGGAGGACTTGGAAGGGCTGCTGGAAGGCATCATAGGCATTCCGTAAGACATACAGCCTTCTCTGTGGACGCTCGAACGGAACAGAGGGGTGCTGGTCAGCGAGGGTGACCACTGCGTCAATACATGGGGTCGGAAAAAGGGGTTGCGCTTGCGCGAACCCCGTACACATTCTGGCATACTTGCTGACCGGACAGTTTCACAAATCATCGGTGTGTTACTGAATGTATCTCGTTATCAGAGTTCTGGTCTGGCCGATCGATCTGCTGCGAGTGAAAGCACACCATAGATGGCCCCGGTGGTGGGGAAACCGGCGACTAGGGACCTGATGATTAGCGAGGCCTTCTTTGTCGAGTGGCCAGGTTTTACTTTAACGCATCGCGTCCTATCCGCTCGCCGCACGGCATTAATTATGCCAGAGCCCTGTATGGCCATGTGCACGATCAGGGACCAGATGTCCGATTTTCAACTTTTTTCGAGGACGCGTTATGCCGTTTTGGTGGACATTGTCATAGCCGTTGTTTTTTTTTTTGTCGATTGCAGTCAGTGAAACGATTGGTGAATTGTTATATGTTATAGGCAGGTCGTGAATCTTTACGGTTGCTTGTTCGATTCAAACTTCGATTTTTTGGACGGATTATATCTGAATTCTCCATTACACATACGTGTTCCAGAACTATCACGCACGTAATCTAACACCGCAGCTAGATGATTGTTCTACTATTCGAATGTTCATGGTCTTTCGATCAGTACAGATAGTCGAGGTTTTAGTGGATTGAACAAGTAAATATAATCCAAATCGTGCCTGGTATCATCTTAACCAGAACAATGTTAGGAATTCTTTAGTAAAAGTTTCGTAAAGAAATAATTACAAATTATTACGAACCCTCGTAACGAAACTGGCACATCTCGGGAAATATATTTTCCAGGAGAAGTGGAGATCGGTTTTTGATCCTATACACCATCCTTAAAAGAAAATGGACGAGAAGAAGAATGCTCATAAAAAAGGTTTCAGGAACTCCTATGTGTTCGAGGCACAATTATGGCACAATAGCAACATAATGAAACGCGTTTAAGAACAACCTAACTATTTTCTACTGGGACAATTCTGGAGATAAATAATTGGTCGAGGAGTGTCCCAACAAGGGCTAACTCGAAAATCATGCTTCCCGAATAGTATGCTACTATATACAGGGTGTTTCACCTAACTCGAGCATCTAAAATATCTCGCTTGTTTTTTATGATAGAAGAAAATTTCAGACGAAAACATTAGTTGGTTCAGAGGAGAAAATATTATGATAGGCAAAAAAATTTGTTCAAGGTTATATTTTTTGAGATTTCAAGGTCATCGAAGTTTTTTTAAATGGAATGATATATTTTCATTATAGCTATATGATAGCCAAGGTCAAAACGAATCCAACGACCTATAATATTATGACCTTCACGTGACCTTGAGTTTGTTATCACCAGCGATTCCACCCCATACATTTACACTTCATGGAGGCTCGTGTACAACTTGTCGAAACCATTTCGGGTTTTCAGTGCACCAGTAATGCATATTATGTGTATTCAGTTGTCCATGATTAGAAAAAGTAGCTTCGTCAGTAAAGAAAACGTCATAAAAGAAATGTTCATTTCTTTGTATTTGCTGCAATGCCCACGATTCTCAAAGTCGTTGCCATGAAGTTCCTGATGTAAGGAAATATGGTATTGATGAAATTTATGACGTTGCAATATTCGGCACACACTTGCCTCGGAAATGCCTAAAGAACGTCAAATTTTTCGACAACTTGTAGTAGGATCAATATTAACTGTAGTCGATACAAAAGTTTCGGCATCTTCTCCAGTAGCAGGCTTTGATCGTTTTCCTTTCAGTGATTTTAATACTCCCCGTTTTACAAAACAACTGAACTATGCGATCAAAACTTTGTCGAGAAGGATGATTTCTCTCAGGGTATCTTTCTGCGTACACTTGAGATGCTTGTACCGAGTTACTTTTAGCCTCACCATAAACTAAAATCATTTCTATCTTTTCTGCATCAGTGTACACTATCGTTACAGAGAAGTAACGTTATCTTTCACAATCGAATAAATTCCGATGAATTTCTTAAACGTACTGATTAGAGTCACCGAAAGGAGAAGAATTTGTGCCAGTGTTTACAATTTATTGTAAGCGTGTTTAGAGTCATTAGACAAGGTTCAAGAACATTTCTTGAAACTCTAGGGGGATCATGTCATCGTTATTTCACTATTTACATCAAGTGTTTAAATAGCGATAATAAAAATATATCATTCTATTAAAAAAAAAAACTTCGATGACCTTGAAATCCCAAAAAATATAACCTTGAACAAATTTTTTTACCTATCATAATATTTGCCCCTCTGAACCAACTAATGTCTTCCTCTGAAATTTTCTTCTATCATGAAAAACGAGCGAGATATTTTAGGTGCTCGAGTTAGGTGAAACACCCTGTATATAATATACAGTATTATATGTATTATATTTCGTTCATGAATTTACAATTGTTAATCGGGTTATAGACAACAAAATTTGTACTCAACCGTCGAGAATGACGTTCCCTGAATTGTACCACTTTCGTGGCCAGTGCGAGCGATATTATATTCCGCTGACTAATTTTCAATAGATAATTGTGTGGGTTATAGGCAAGGAGACTTTAGCAGATATGTCCGTTTTTCAAGGAAAACGTTCGGGGCCGATCGATCCTCTTTATCTGCTCATCCATAAATACAGGCAGGCGAGTTAAAGAGGGCGCAATATCGTCGAGGTAATGTTTCTTCATTAGCACCGAGCAATCTTCTTTATGGCAACAAATCTTGCGCCTTCGGTGACGTTGTGCCTGTGTGCTCCCCTCTCCTTCACGGCCATCTTGCAGTCCGGCACGGACGTCTTTGACCCTCCTTTCGAGTAGTTTTCCTCCGTTCGAGCAATATATGATGCGAACCGACCAGTGTTTCTTCCCAGGCGAGCGTCTCCATTTTTCACCGATGCCGCCCTAGTCCTCCCTGCACTCTTTCCGACAGCCATTACGGAACTTAGCAGTCGTTAAACTGAGCATCGGATTATTTCCTGGGCGTATGGATTTTTTGGCCCTTCCAGCCACTAACAACGATACTTCGCGAAACGCGCTGTTTTGTAACCGACCCGCTCGAAATCTGAGATCCGAGCAAACCGTCTCGGTACTTTATTTACAAAAATTTATGTTCGAACTTGTGTCCCTCGTTCAGCGAAATATCTGTCTCTGTGCAATTTTAAAAAAGCTTTCGTAACACAGACACAATCATTGAGTTGCGAATTATATACTTTTATATATGTTACAAATAGATAATACCAATTTAATTATGATAATCAGACCGCGGATTTTATACAGCTATGGCAAAAATTCAGTCTCGAATCAGGCTGACTCAATCTGTCAAATCAATTTCAAAACTGTGAAAATATTCCAAGAATTTCGAAATACTGTTGTGCTATTCTCGACTTGTTGAAATGATTAAGAGAAGGGATAAATATGTCTGCTGTATCTTGTAATAAGTGCAGACAATTTTTATTTTGTATAGAAATCCACTGGTAATAATTATTTAACATTGTTACTCGTCAAATAGTATTTCGGATTTGTCACAGAAAAGACTTTTAATTTGCCTAATGTAAATGAAAACAAATAATAAATATACAGGGCACCCTAAAAAATGGACACACACCTCTATAAACTTAAACCTAAAAGTTAAACCTGAAAATTAACTGAGCTGTTGAAGTGTGTATATGTGTGTATATATTTTTGGGACACCCTGTGTATATTTCAGGTTAGAGCAATAAAAGTCACAAAGATCAATTTTTCTAGAAACGGTAGAGTAACATAATCTTTTATCTGAGAAATGTGCTAAATTGACTTGAGGCTTTTCGCTTTTTATGCAATCGGCATTATGTATAATAAATGCTGTCATATTCTGTATATTTAGAAATTCTTGACACTTTTCATGGCTACCTTCAAGTTTAAGGATTTAAGCCTTCTTTAAGTCCCTACCTTTAAGTGCAAGGATTTAGAGCGAATCTAACAATCTGACCGCGTGTAATTTTGAGACAATCGTCATAGTGAAGAGTAAAGTGCATAGATGTTGTTCATGGGTTTAATCACTTTTCTGTCGCGCAGGATGCGATTCAAATTGAAGGTTTCTCGTCAACCGGGTCAGATACGAATCACAACTTCTGATAGAATCAGGTCTGCTCGGCGAGATTGCCCTCCGGTCATCTTACGTATATTTAACTCCTTTAATTTAGCGGAGGAAACCGTTACTGTTAACACTAATGTCGGACGACCGAGCGGGTAAGGTAACATAATGAAGGTTCATGGAGTTTCTCCGTTCGACCCCCGGTGTCCGGCTCTTTTCCCAGCCTCGCAAGGTTAACGTCTAATCGAATTATACGTGGCAGTGACATTCAACCTTGTCCGAGTCGCCCCTAACTTGATATAACCGGACGGCGGCCATAACGAAGATCATCTTCTAACTTCGCCCGTACTGCTCGACTTTTATGCATTCTGGGAATTGAGGGCTCAGTCTGGGAAATTCAGGAACCTGGCTGTCTGTTTCCTGCGCACGCACGTGGACTCATTCGATGCGTCTTGAAGTAATTAATAAATTTACGAATTAATTTCTATTCCTAATAGAAATGGTCAAACTGGCTTCTGAAAAATAAAATTTGGTTGGTACGTTTGTAACTCTGGGTCAAAATCGACCCAACTATTGCCCACCGAGGTGCAAACTTTGTCAGTTAATTCTATAAACAGAAATATGAAAATAATACATATTTTTTTAGTGTACAATGATCTTCAGGAGTCTGGAAGTAACTAAATGAACTTATAAGACCTCGAATCAGTGTAATTAGAGACGTATAAATGTTATATGTAGGTATGCATATTAAATAAAATGGAAAATTTTTGCTTCAGGAAAACGACTATTTTTATTTCTACTATTTTTAATTTTTAATTATTTTATATTTTTAATTTTCTTATTTCTAATGTCTTCTAAATATTTTTAATGTACTCAGTGTTTGAATTTTTCTTAATCTGCTTACAAGAATCTTCTTCTTTGCTTAAAAAAAAGATAAACATAAAAACAAATAGACAGTCAAAATTGATAAACTGAAGCATTGTGAAAAGACTATAAATTGAAGTAAAGTAAGCTTCAGTAATATTTTTCATTTGTTTTTGTTCACAACATGTATCGACAATTTTGATTTTCGATGATTTCGATTTTGTGTAAACCGAGCTCCATATCCGACAAAAAGAACTTTACACAATTACATACTTACTGTTTGGCCAACGCAATTGTGCGGTACTAATTATTTTTGTTTTCGTTAATCATTGTAATCGTTTGAAATTGTGTGGTGTTGTCTGACTTTGGTAACAATTTGATGCTAATTAATAGTTCGAACATAGATACTGTATACAACAACCTGACTTGATCACTTTGAATAAACTTCGATGTATAAATTGCACGAAAAATTCAAATTTTTATTTGATCCATTATTAATACAAAATACTGGTAAAAAGACAAAACTTGTGTTGAAATCTCGGAGATGCTTTGATTCGATGAAAAAATAAATTCTTTATATACATAATTTTCTACATAGTAAAGTGATTGAAGGGATAATGGTCCCCATAGATTACAAACATTTTATTCTAACAAACTTTAGAGTAAAATTCATCAAAAGAAAAAATATTTAAATACGATGCAAAAATATATTTCACTACATCCTAGTAAAAATCTAATAGACATAAGAAGAATAGTAAACTTTCCTGTTTCTAGACACTTGTGTTTAATTTTATTAACCGTATTTTCACTTTTCAAATGAATAGGCACAGCGCAATGCAAATAAAAGGAGCACCGTCACGAAAATGAAAATTCACGTTACGCATAATAGGCATATTCTAATTCGCGTATCGGAACAGATGTGTCGTATGAGTCTCGATTGCAGGGTGCGTCTGGTGACAAGATTTTCGGGGGTGGCACCCTTGGCCGATATCCGCTCCCCTCGCAACCAATATTAACTACATTTATACGCGTTGTCTCAAATTAACCCCTGACTCCTCCATTCATTTTACTCGCATCCCTCTATATCCGTATCTATCGTACCGAATGCTGGCAGTAATATTCACTGCATGCCTATTACCATTAGAATACCGAGGCGAGATGGGGTCCCGTGGTTCGTTATCCAGTCGTATAAGTAGATTCAGCGATAGTCCTCAACGTCCTAGTCCGATGAATTTTTCAATCTTTTCTAGTCGAACACTTAAACCCTTAAAACCCATAAATGACGTTCAATATTATTATAGCTACTAGAGTTTATAGTTTCAGCGCCCACGAATTTTTCTCAAATTCAGCTTTCTATTAAAACATACACAAAATATTTAAGACAACCCTGAGAGCCGTATTGCGTATTTTTATTAAGTACATTTCGATATTAAAATTTGTTCAGAGAGGAAAGAACAAAATATTCGAAGGTGGGGGGTCCAAGTTACTCCGCTCAGGATTCTAAGGGCTAATTAACCCTTAAACTGTAAAGGGGGATTATTCGTGTCCGGACGATTTCGAACAGTTTCTAAAATCCGCGTATTATTGAAACGTATACTGTACTGTATAAAAGACTATACTATATTATACTATACTTTACTATACCATACTATATACTATACTATACTCTATAGTATACCATACTATTTAATACTATACTATTTGTATACTTTGTACTATATAAATATATATACAAAATATAAATATAAATATAAATATATAAATATTTATAAAATATAAATATGTATAAAATATATATTTATATAGTATACTATATAAAATATATCAACAAATTATAAGTCAAAATCAATATAGGATGTTTGAGGGTACTGTCTGAATTTTTTCAAATTTGCGTAAAAACTACTACTAAAATCAGTATCAGGTTAACGCTGTCATTTAATATAACATTTCAACGCGAAGCACTCCACGTCAATCATTGCCGCCGTGATCAAGCTTGCATCGTTGAAAATCCTTTATCGCCGGAGCTTAGCGTTATCCGTTTAAAGCGATCCTGAAAAACTACCCCATGGTGCATCATCTTCCAACGTTCCTCATCTGTCCCGCTCCTCGGGAGCAATCGACGCGTGCGAGACAGAGCGTAGAAGGATCCGGGTGTCCGCTTAATGTATTCAAATCGCATGCCCCCGGTCCCCGGTCGCCGGGCGTCGCTATATTAAATGAAAAGATTGCAAATTTCCCGACATAAAGTGGCCGGCGTAAGTCTAATGGAGCGAGGGGGCGAGGGTCGCGCCAAGTAAAAAGCAGCCTGGTCGGGCCGATCAGGGTTACAAAACGCGGCGAGGACAGGCGAGACGGGGAAGGAGCGCGAAGGAGAACGATAGACAGGTTCGACGAGGAAAAGACGAGGAGAGGGGTCAATCTGAGGTTAATCAAATCATGCAGGATCCGACGCTGTAGGGGGCACCCCCCGGTCCACTTTGTTATATTGCCAGCGAGTGTCCCGACATGGGAGCAGATTGCTCGGTTGCGCTTTATTAATTCCATCGACGACACGGGGCGCCAGAACGTCAAATCTGGTCATGTGACTAATGCAACGCCGCCGACGCACTGCCGTCGGGCCGCGGTGTAATCACGGCCGATATGCGCACCCGCTAATCGGCTCATCGTTTTTCTGCGTTCTTCGCCCGGAAGCCTCGCTCGACGCAAGAGGGAGCGCATAGTTCTCTTAGGGGCGAGAGAACGCTGCGCCGGACCATACCGGCAGCCACCTTTCTCTGTTAGGGGTGTCCTTTTGGGTCGAGCGAAAAGGCAATCGGTTCGCTCCTGTTTTAGGGGACAGGTGCCGCGTGGCTTTTCAACGACACAAAGGCACGCTGCTCGCAGGAGGACCGGAGAGCTCGTAACTCGTGCCAGAGCATTAGGGGATTAGAGAAATTATGGTTTACGTTTGCACGACACGATACAGCCGAACGACATTTTGTACTGAGCAATATTCGTTCCTCAGAATTTTCAACACGACCTTCATTAATCCATTCGGTCACGCACAATGAAGTAAGCCGACTTTCATGGTGGACAATTTAATGTAGTTACATGTTACAAGTCTTTCTTCATATAGTACTGGGTTAGAACGCAATTTCGTGGCTTTAAATTGAAATTCAAAGATAAGATTGAGATATTTACTCATAGAGTTATTCAATAACATATTAGGGGGACCCATAAGTAATCAATTATTTTGAAATCTAAAACAGCCTTTGTAGTAAATTCAATTTTTTATTTCTTAATTTATTATACAATAATCTCCATCATTATCAAGGACAGTTTGCCACCTTTCCTACAAATTTTCAGTGCCCTTATAGAAATCCAGGGTACGTGAAGCAAAATATGACTCAAGGTGTCTCCTAACATCTTCTACAAATCTTCTTAAATAATGCTCCAGAGATCTGAAAAGATGATAGTCCGAGGGAGCAATATCCGGTGAGTACGGGGGGTGCGGTAAAACTTCCCATTGCTATTCTTTGATCTTTTCCTGAGTGAGTTTCGCTATACGTGGCCGGGCGTTGTCAATTTGCAGTATTCCACCTTTTCTGTGGACTAAAGATGCCGTCTTTTTCAATAGTTCTGAATACAGCAGTTGTAATTGCTGACAATACAACTCAGCAGTAACTGTTTCTCCAGGTTTCAACAACTCAAAATGAATTATGTTTCAATAACTCAAAATGAATTATTATTTGGTGATTATCCCACCAAATGCACAGTAACACCTTTCTAAGTGATAAGCTAGGTTAATAAAGATTCCATTTTTCATCTCCGGTAACGACTCTGCTAAGAAATGGATCTATACGAAATCTGGATAACAATGAAGTGCAAATTGATCGACGAATATTCTTGTTGGTCTCAGATAATTGATGCGGTACTCATATTCCTTGTCTATATGCCTTTCCCATTTCGTGTAGGTGACTTTGTATAGTTGACCATGTAGACCCAAGGCTTCTCGATAATTCTTGTATACTTAATTTTGGATTAGCTACCACTAGAGATTTTAGGGTGTCATTATCAAATTCGGCTGGTAGTCCACTTCGAGGCCTGTCAGAGAGATTATAATCACCAGCAGCAAACCTTCTGAACTAACGTTGACACTTGTTGACCTTCAATACATCTCCATAAACATAGCAAATGTTCTTTGTTGTTACCGTTGCATTAAATCCCTCATGACAATGAAAAAGTATGCAATGACGAATATGATCCTTGGAAGGTACGGACGTCGCCATTTTATTACAGGGTTGTAAAAAAAATTATACTTTTTAGAATATTTTGAACACAGGCTGCTTTATCGAAAACTGTAAAAGAATACGTGCTTCCTCTTTAGCGATCGGTACAGAAGTAAAGGCAAAACAAATTCTTTGCAAATAATTGATTACTTATGGGTACCCTAATATTCTTGCCATTTTTTGCAATCCCACAAACCCACGAATAAATATCTTAATTTTATGTTTGAATTTTAATTGAAATAAAAACATGGTAAAATGCTACGAACTTTCGTTCCAATATAAACATCCAATAATCGTATTTATAAGTACAATTTATGGAGCAACCAGATCGTATTACATTGTTAGATTAAATATTGTCCAAAATGGATCATTAGGTTTAAAAACCATAAACTGATCATTAGATAGTTGTAAAAATGTCCACAGCCTGGTCGCAAGAAGTGTCCGAGACAACTATGTACGTGAAGGGATTAATACACTTATGAACCGTATGAAGATTAGATTGGAGACATTGGCGGACTCCAAAGCTGAGTCAGAAAAAGCGCAAGTCGTCGAAACTTATGAAAAGAGCAATTCCTGGAGGCACCCTTTCACAAGACCCTACTTTCGCCGCCTCGAACACTCTCGCAATTAACAACCCTCGTGTTGTCGAAACCTCGCCTTTGTGCACATCCGCGAGAACGTGGCTGGCTCGGCTCGCAGAAGATAAGCAAAGCTCGATGTGCCGTTGCATATTGATTGACGGTGCTCGGGATGAGGAGGTTGGGCGGCGAAGAACAGGGTAAAACGGAGAACGGAGGCAGCCGTCCGGGGTGGAAGGTGTAATGAAGCACCGCGCAGACACACCGCCATGAATATTCATAATCTAATACCTGAGCAGAACTGAGCCGAGGCGGGGCGAAGTCTCATCATCTAGGCCTTCTGCTATATTAGACATCACCGGGTGTGAGACGACGGTTTCACGGCTCCGAGGACCCTTCTATCAACCCTTGATCTACCTACGACCCGTCTACTTGCTGCTTTTTTTATTAATTTGTTCGTAGGTGGCCTTCTCTCTCCAAGAATTTTGCATACGTCGAGCTCGTTCACGAAATTCTTAGCAAGTGTACAGAATTTTGTTGATAATTATGCTTATTAGGGGTTTTTTTTTAATAATTATACAAAGTTTTATTTTACTTAGTACTCTATTCAGTACGAGTTAACACTGCATGTAATTTAAAAGTAACTGGCACGTGTTGCCTCGTAAAAGTAACAAGATTGAATTTATTTCGATTTTGCAAGGTTTGTATTACGAATGAAGTTTATTTAGTCATTTCCCATAAAAGTACTCTTGTAAATTCAATAATTGTTGAATAAAAAATCTAAAATGAATGGGGTTGCGTTACTAAACTTTCATATTTATTTATTCAGAACCAAAGATTTTTTAGTGAGGTTTTCATCAGCGATAAAAATTTTACTCGTGAAACAATAATTCTCTGTGATGTACTCTGACAGAACATTTTACGATTATGGTTTAGAAAAGAAAAGCCTTTTAGCATACTAAAGTGTTAAGACATATCTGATACTGTTATATTTACCATATATTTTTTAAATAGGCAAGAATTGCATGCTCTACATTGTACAATATTATTTCATTGTTAGTATAATATATTAACGCTTTATATTTTATATGGAAAGTAACTTCCGGGAAATTTTTAAATGATAAATTGCAGTTTGGAAAAATAAAGTTAAGTAATATTACGAAACTACATTTAAAAAGCGTTCACAATTAGAGACTATATTACAAAGATAAAATTAGTTTACGAGATAAAATAATTACATATAATAACAGGTTATTAATTTATATTGAAGAATAATGAAATGTATATTCCTGAAGTGCAAGAAGACTGTAATAATTACGATATGCATACCGATAGAAAATAATGTTTTTAAAAATGGAGGTGGTTTTCAGTTTAGCTCGTGTTGTTAATCTACTTTGTAAACGTTATTTACGTACAAAGAGGACGGAGCATTAAATATTGGAAGCCGTACGATAAAATGTAAGAATTTGTTAGCTAATTTCGTTACGGGTAAGTGTTTGCTGTTCCATTAGTTAATTAACAAACTCCAACAAATAAAAAATGATCAGTTTTACCAGCGGAAGGTACGCGACTAACTTTCGTCGTAATAAATAAGGTATTCATTTAAAGTTCCGAAAGAAGCTCTTAAGGACTCGATTAAAGACAGGAGCCTCGAGTTCGCGAGCAATTCGACGCAGCATTTGCATGTGAACAAGTTGCAAAAGCAGATTGGCATACTGAGTTGCTAGTTAATTCAATTCGATAACGAGCAAAAAGCACAGGGTTTTATAATTAAAATATATACTTGTGTAATGCTGGTACTAAAACCATTACAGTAAACATTTCAGTGATGTTTTTTACTTTGAAAATAATGCAACGACTCGGTGAATTTATTTTGTGCACAACTGTTTCTTAAAAGTGTTCATCGGTATTGCTAATAATTTCGTTTTATGCTATATATTTATACCGAATATTTATATTGATCGTTCAAATGAGTAGTTGCATTTACTTAATTTTTATCTGTTTAGTTTATCTTTTTATGCATTCGGTTCGTCTCTAAATTGCGTTTTTAATACTTGATGCGATGACTATTGAAATTATGCTACTCAAGATGTTTTATTAAAAATGTTTTCTCGTACTTCTTGAGTGGTGTTAAGCTTTTGAAAAGAATTATGTACTCACAACGCATAATGTACTCATAGTAAGTCTATATCATACTTCTATACATGCATCATACATACATACTACTATCATACTACTATACTATTACGTACTACTACTTACTACAATAATAATCTCTGGTAAATAAATAAATCACTATTATAGACTTATACAAAACCAACTCGAATTAATGTAACAATTATAGAAAATTTTTCAAAGAGAATATTTAATTTTTAATATAATCATAACAATTTGCCCGGAATAAATGAATTGTGGACTTTGTCTAGGAACTTAGATTTTGTGAATGGTTTTCACAATCAGTCAATTTTAATGTAATAAAAAATTTATAATATTATAAAACAAGGAGTATATATCTTTAGTATAACACTATAACACTAGATAACACTAGAACTACCGAACCAGTCAAAATGACTGGTCTCTCATTTTATCTATTACAATTACTGAAATTATAAAAATGTTTTCATCAGAAATTTTTGTATGAACTTCTTCATAGAAGCACATAAAAGTGCTTTTGCAATAAAAGTTGTGTGAAGTTTGATTGGATACAGTCTTGTCACTATTACAAAGCAACAAACATCAGCCGCATTTATTGCTCGGTGGTTCTAGCGTTAAGAAATGTTTATGGCAGAGTTTGCAAGAGAACTTTTGTAAGAATAACTTTGTTCCCATTTTAAAAAAGTTATACTGTTTTAAAGGGCGTTCGAACACTTCCATGAGCCACTGTACGCGGAGAAAAGTTGGCGACGAGAAGCGAGGGAAGAAAATCCGTAATTATGCTTCTGTGAAGGACAACCGAATCGAGTCATTGGTTTCCGAAAGCCATTCAGGTGTTCGATTTTCCAGCGGGGGAGGGGGGGGGGGATGATGATGATCGCGCGTTCGGTCGGGGAGTCACCGTCAAAAAGTGTCTGCAATAAAGTAACCCCTCTCCACGGGGCTGTTCCCCGTGATCCGCCGCGGTTCTTCGGCATCGGCGCGGAGCATCTCGATTCGTCGTTTGCATATGAAAAAGTTGTGAGCTGCTTGCACTAGATCACTTCTTAACTCGGTTCGATAGTCGCTGGCTGCCGGTATAGCGGCGCTCCATCAGGCCAATATCCGCGCGATATTGCCGTTTTATGATAATGTTATCAGCGCCCGGCTCCCGATGAGCGCGATACCAACACAGCCGCAGCTGCATCGGCACACAGACGAACGCGTCCCGTCGCCGGAGCGACACACGTATGTACGTAGCCTGGTTTCATCAAACCGGGGATTTAGTAATCTGCCGAGATTTATGAACGCCGGTTCATCCCTTCGTTCCGCCCGGCGTCGTTCCTGCTGATTGTGCCGCGTACCCCCCGTCGACCCCCCTCCCCTCCTCTCGCCATCACGATGCTCGTCTTCCATGGTTCCCTATGAAATGAAAGTCAGACTGTTCGATTCTTTTGGATTTTTATCGTGGCCAAGCCGGAATTGGCTTCTGCGGATCGCTCTGCCGCTTGTTTGCCTGTTGTCGATTGAACGGCACACGTTCCCGCAGTCTTCACCTTGATGATCCTGACAAAATCGATTCATAAATCTGCTGGTAATTACGAAAGTGGTCTTACAGGTCCCTTTCTTCTTAGTTCACAGTCGCATGAACATCGTAGGCTATTCGCGACTAATACTAAATTTGAGACTAAGATTTAGACATTTTATACAAGATGTCCGAAACGTGTATAAATCGAATTTAAAAAATCAACGTTGGCCTTTAAATCACCTAAACGCCTCCTTTTATAAAGAAGTCATGTATACCACCCTTGATGCCATGTAACATCTGTAGAAATAATTATTTTGTACAACGCATTATTTAGAAGTTGTTCGAGATGATGAAGTTGGGTGACCACCCTGCGGTTTTGTCACAATGAATATGACTAATGTCATAATATACAAATTTTCTGACTCAGCTTTGGAGTCCGCCAATGTCTCCAATCTAATCTTCATACGATTCATAAGTGTATTAATCCCTTCACGTACATAGTTGTCTCGGACACTTCTTGCGACCAGGCTGTGGACATTTTTACAACTATTTTATGATCAGTTTATGGTTTTTAAACCTAATGATCCACTTTGGACCATATTTAATCTAACAAAGTAATACGATCTGGTTGCTCCATAAATTGTACTTATAAATACGATTATTGGATGTTTATATTGGAACGAAAGTTCGTAGCATTTTACCATGATTTTATTTCAATTAAAATTCAAAAATAAAATTAAGATATTTATTCGTGGGTTTGTGAGTTTGCAAAGAATGGCAAGAATATTAGGGTACCCATAAGTAATCAATTATTTACAAGAATTTGTTTTGCCTTTACTTCTGTACCGATCGCTAAAGAGGAAGCACGTATTCTTTTACAGATTTCGATAAAGCAGCCTGTGTTCCAAATATTCTAAAAAGTATAATTTTTTTACAACCCTGTAATAAAATGGCGGCGTCCGTAACTTCCGAGGATCATATTCGTCATTGCATACTTTTTCATTTTCATGCGGGATTTAATGCAACGGTAACAACAAAGAAAATTTGCGATGTTTATGGAGATGTATTGAAGGTCAACAAGTGTCAACACTAAAATCTGTAGTGGTAGCTAATCCAAAATTAAGTATACAAGAATTATCGAGAAGCCTTGGGTCTACATGGTCAACTATACAAAGACACCTACACGAAATGGGAAAAGAATATAGGCGGGGAATATCAGCACCGCATCAATTATCTGACACCAACAAGAATATTCGTCGATCAATTTGCACTTCATTGTTATCCAGATTTCGTATAGATCCATTTCTTAGCAGAGTCGTTACCGGAGATGAAAAATGGAATCTTTATTAACCTAGCTTATCACTTAGAAAGGTGTTACTGTGCATTTGGTGGGATAATCACCAAATAATAATTCATTTTGAGTTATTGAAACATAATTCATTTTGAGTTGTTGAAACCTGGAGAAACAGTTACTGCTGAGTTGTATTGTCAGCAATTACAACGGCTGTATTCAGAACTATTGAAAAAGACGGCATCTTTAGTCCACAGAAAAGGTGGAATACTGCAAATTGACAATGCCCGGCCACGTACAGCGATTCTCACTCAGGAAAAAATCAAAGAATTGCAATGGGAAGTTTTACCGCACCCCCCGTACTCAGCGGATATTGCTCCCTCTGACTATCATCTTTTCAGATCTCTGGAGTATTATTTAAGAAATAAAACATTCACTTCTGTAGAAGATGTAAGGAGGCACCTTGAGTCATATTTTGCTTCACGAACCCTGGATTTCTATAAGAGGAGGATTGAAAATTTGTAGGAAAGGTGGCAAACTGTCCTTGATAATTATGAAGATTATACAATCAATTAAGAAATAAAAACTTGAATTTACTACAAAGTTTGATTTGGATTTCAAAATAATTGATTACTTATGGGTCCCCCTAATATAATTTACTGGGCTTGCTAGAGATCGGTTCAGGCGACGCACTTCTAAGCGAGTAGACTTGCAGGGAAAATTATAAGTGAGTTCCTGTTCCGGGAAACTGCTATTCGGAGGATCTGATTGCAGTCCCGGGACCAAGCGAAACGAATCCTCGGTTTCACCGCAAACGGGTTTCATATCCAGCCGGTTTCCCCGGCCGCCATAATCCCCCTTTCCAGAAAACCAAAGAGCCCTCCTCGAGGAAAAGCTCGTGTTCCGGGGCCGCGGGTAAACATAAATAGAGAATAAAGTTTAGGCGGCATTGAGCGGCGTCTTCGGGCTTATAAAGTATTCGCAAAGGAGCCCGCCGCGATGGGGTTCGGGGCGAAAGGGTTACGGGAGCTCGTGGAAGGGTTCAGCCTCGAAAAGGACAACGCTTTGCGGCCGCGAGAGCGCGACGAGGATCTCTCCGCCTCTGCCTAGGGATTTTAGTTTGTTCAAGTAAATTATATTCAGCATGGTGGATGTGTCACCCTCTTCGCATCCCTCTTCAACCCCCCTCGATTTTCTGCTGCGTCCCGTCGACGCAGACGCGAATTACAATCATCCCTCTCCCCCTCCCCCCCGCTTACCACCCACCGTGCTCGCTTCCACCTGGCGGATTCCCTCCTTGCCTATCATGAATTATTAATTAATTGTTTCAACTAACGGCGTAATTTATTATTCAGCTGCCGCGATGGCAGCCGCGTTGATTCCGCGAGTGATATCGGGGAAACGCGAATACAAAATGGCTTCCAACTGGCTGGATTTATGGCGCGCCTCCTCCTCTTTCACTTCTCCGTCACCGTATCTAGTCTGGATAGCACTTTTATCACAAAAATGAGCAGATCAAACGCAAAACGGGAAAAACATCTGAAGAGTTTTGAAATATTATTACACCGTTCTCGACTCTTTCAAATCGTTAAGAAAAGAAAGAAATATCTATGTAATTTCTGTACTTTGCAATTAATACAGAAAATATTTATTTAGCATAAGAATCCACAATCCAATTACTATCTTTTCTTACTTGCAAGTTGTTGACACAAAGTATGGAAAAATTAGTTCCAGTTCCGGTTTAAAATATACCTCCCCCTTGGAAATATAAAAACAGTTCGGAGCTCGGTAAAAATTAGAATTTAGAAATTAGAAGTTCATCGGATAATCGATATCATTTATCTTTTGCTATTTTTAGTTAACAATAGTCAAGATTAAAGAGATTAGCCCAGCAGACGGTGTAATATTTCCAAATTGAATTTCGGCGGTAATTCCCGAGAACAGCAAGGGGAGACCATGTAAAAATTCGATCGAGACCGACGCTGATGAACTAATAATGCTCGGGCTGTCATTCGAATTAGCATACGTCACCGTGAATTAGACTTATCACTCGAATGAGTTGAGTACTCCGGGCAACCAGCCGACGAACCGCAACCGGAAATTGGCTGCTCGGTTATCAAAGTTTGCGGGTTGCGTGTCTACCGAGCAACGGAGAGAGAGGTAACCAGGGGTGGGACATCAAATGGGGTGGGATATCCATTAATAAGCGAGTGAGAGCTCAGTGCTTCGGTAGATTGGGGTGCCAGCCAAGGTAAATATTAATTTGCCCAAGCGAGCGTCACGATCGACTTACGGCCGCGAACAGGTGAAACTTGTTTCGTGCGTCCGAATAATTATGGTTCTTACATGCGCAAAGTGATGAGTAGATTGATTTCGTTGTTGCGTATTCGTTCGCTGCGTTTCAACGCTTGCAAAACTTCAACTTGAATAAGTTTCTGCCATTTGCTAATAGGATGCTGGAACTAATAGCCACCACCATTGGCGAAAAGTGTTCATCAAATAAATCAACTGTTTATCATTGTAATTATTCATGGATATTCTAAAACTATTTTCATTAACGATAAAAGTAAATGCAATGAAAAAACATTAATATAAAAATTATTATGCTTGTTTGTTCGCAAGGTACAGAACGAGCAAATTAGACACTATTTTAAAGGAGGGTTTAATTACCCTTAAGCATTCAAAATAGAATTATGAATTCATTCAATTTATAAACGGGCAAGTGCACCCCCTCTGCACAAAATGTAACCTAAACCACAAACTAGTATTCGCGCAAGAACTCTGTCGCCGCTGTTAACTATCTGTGTCACAGACGCACACTTATGGACAGAATTTAATACTAGGTTTACGGAGTACTAAAAGTGGCCAGTTTGGATTATTTTATAAAAATATCAAGAATATATTCAACCAGATTTTCAGCAGCCTTTACCATAATATATGTTCCAAGGAATAACTGTGTTCCAAGCAATGAAAAAAGTTTTGTACGAATATCTCGGGAACTTGGAATTTCGACCAAAAATGGAGGTCATATTCAGTCGAAATTAATAGAATAGTAGATATTAAAAGCTGTGGAGGGGATAGGGGGGCAATTATAAAGTTCAGTCGATTTTTATTTGTGCATAAGAACGGGCAGAAAGTTGTGCAAGTAGCTAATATCAGTTTTGGTTCTCGGTGGTGGATTATTTCGCGAAGGCGGGTCGCGCATGGAAGAAAAATGACTTGGAATTTCTAATCGGATTAAACGGTCGCGGGCGATAGTTAAGCAACTCGGCGAAACTTTTCGCCGGTATGCAAACAGTGTGTCTACGCCGCTATAAATTCGATCCTCTTCTACATTAGCTTCCTGTGAACACCAATAAATGTTTCAAGTGTGCGGATCTGAGATGGAACCGTTCGAAGGTAGGAAGGCCACTTTCACCGAGGTAAAACGTTCGCGTGACGGCCACCATCGGGTCGTTGATTGTTTGAACAAAGCAGCATGATGAGCACCGAGGCTCGTGTTAGCGGTTTACGTGACGCCGGCCATTACGTTCGAACCACTTAATTATAATATCGCTCAGAATTAAACTGTGCCCGGCGCGAGCACGTACTTGTACCGCAATTATTGCCCGGGGGGGGGGGGGAGGGGGCTCTTGTTATTACACGCAGAACCGGCCTGAGTTCGGTTTTCGATTCGAAGACACGTGATTCATTTGGAACGAAATGCCTGCCGATAATCGGGAATCGATGCCGGCGAGGATGAGCTCCGGTGAACGGGTTATCAGACTCGTTAAAAAGTGATTTATCGGGCCTGCGGGGGCGCGCGGTGAATGGAGGAGCAACTTCCGGGGGAAATGAAATGTTGGGCTCCTTTTGGGAAACCAGAATTAAGGAGATATTGAATGTCAGCCGGTGTAATGGCGGGTAATAGCGGATAAGGAGGAACCTCGATTGTCGTGCATAGCGACGACTCCGAAACCTTTCGAGTCGTTCCAAACATCCGATCGAACCCCGATACGACGTAAATATTCCTCATTTTTCGTATTCCGACATAATTATTGGGTTGTCCGGAAAGTTCGTGCAGATTTTTAACAGAAACTCAATCACAGTACATTTAAATTTCTACATACATTTATTGAATTATTATAAGTGCCACTTTGTTCCATAATTCTCCATATTTCCAGCAACTTGCGTTTTTCGGCAAAAAACTTTTAACTATGACTTTTCATGCCGACGAAAGAGTTAAAGTTTTCGTCATTATGGGAATTTTGTATTGAATTTTGTTTCTAAAGAGATGAAAATCTGAGGGTGTAATGTCTGGTTAATAGGATGAATGGGGTAGCACATCCCAACCAAGCTCGTACAGCTTTTACTTACTACTGTTTTCCTTCCATATTTAAGAGCGTATAAAACTAACAAAAATTAATGTATCCTAATCAACCTTGTTTCTAAAAATGCCTGAAAGATCACCTTTTTAGACTATGTACACATACCATTTATTTGCAATCATTCTGACATATTCAGACCTATTCTAATGCCACCTACAGAAAAACGGCACGAACTTTCCGGACAACCCAATACTTCTTGTTGTTGGGTTACGTTTGAGTGGACTTGGTTGTGAGATCATATTTATTTATTCTTCTTAGATGAAATTGAAGAACAAAGACAATAAAGTAGTGATAAAACCATTTCTGCTAATGAAAATAATGTAAAACGGTGAATATGTCTTATTTAAAACGAAATACAGTGATTTCTCTATATATGTCCCGAAGGCCTGGATGATAAACGTCGCGGAATTATCCCCACTACCACTGGGTGAACGCCATGAGTATACCTTATGATAGTTTGAATAATTTACATGAAAACACATTTGTAGTTTTATTAAATAAACATTATTAAATAATGTATCGGTGTTCCTAACTTCTAGTCTATCTAGAAGTGCAGTTGGAAATTGCAAAATGCAAGAAATTTGCAATCTAATGAATATCTCGACGAGACCGTGACGAATAACGAAGTAAATAGAAATGAATTGTTGATTGAACAAGACAATGGTTGTGGATCAGCAATTGTTCGTTCGGATGTCGGTGTAAATTAAAAGTAACCAACGGTTCTTATCCGGTTCACTTTTCTGCCGACGGGAATAGGCAAAATCCCACATTCGTTATGGACTGACAAGATGTCGTGGGCTGAATGGAAGCCGGATCATCCAGAGATAACAGGCTGACAGTGGGCATGAGAAAAATTAGCAATGTTCGCCTGTAATCCCGTTCAATGGCCGGAGGACGTATCGAATGGCCGATCCACGCGACAGGAAGCGTGTCGAGAATTATGCTACATCCCCGACTGCGCCGCGCCAATAGATCATTAAGTTGTACTACGGCTGTATTATGACAAGACACCCGTTACGTAGGGGTTCGCTTTCCGGAGGGGTGGGGACTGCTCGCTGTTCCACATCGTCACTCCTTTTCAAAGAAGCCACCTTTTTGATCGGCCGACTGGGACCGTTTAGCAGGGGTGCTTTAGCATTTGTAGCCCTCTAATTTTCCGTTTGCAGATTTTTTCAATCGCTCGCCGCTGTTCACTCTCTCTCTCTCCCTCTCTTGTTCGTGATTAAAGAATTACTCTTTAAGCTTTAAAATACAATTTTGCCGGCGTGATCACAGACGGATAGAATGCATTCACGGTAAATACCAGTGATCGAAAGTGTTGTAGTTTATAACTTTACTTTAAACATATTCTAACATTAGAAGCGTCGCAATGTGGTTCGATTACTCTTGGTATTAACTGTATAAAATTATTTCTTCACGGTTTCGAGCTTATATGTCGTTTTAATTGTTAGAACACAAGTCGGTTTTGTATTACAGTTTATACTTTCATTGAAAATAACAAATATCAATAAAGAATCTTGATAGTTAAAATCTGTTTTCGCAGACATATTCCTTGTGAAAAAATTACGCGAATTTGCCGTTTAAATTATTCCTCTAGTTGCAATAGTTTCCAAGATATTCGATAAAATATGTCTTTCAGATACGCTTTTTTAAACATTAATTTCGATCCAATTTGCAACGTTTTGCAGGTTCAGACTGCGATCAAGCGGAAGTCTAAACTTTTCATATATTTCAGTCTTTTTCATTGACAAACTTTTACCAAAAATTGACTGCCTGACTGATTTACGAAATTATTGATAATTTAGGGGTATTAAGACTCAGACATATATTATAAGATTTCACATTTGTCATGGATTTAAGATTTAAATGCATTTTAGTAAATTTACAAGATATTTGTCCTAGAAAAATAGAATACTATTTCACGAATAGTTTTGTAACAACAATACTACATCATTATAACTAGCGCCGAGAACTGCCAACAATAACTCGTTCCAGGAGATGAAAAGAAGATGAAAAATCGTCGGGGCTATTGGCAGCAGGAGATAGCAGGAGTGGCGACCGTCCACGCGTTAGGCGAACGCATATTGTGTAGATTAAGGGTGTCAAGGATCAGATATCCAGGGCATTTAATAATGCTGTTCCTGTCAAAACACGCACCATAGCCAACTGAGGGTATAATGCAGATAAATTGCTCCATGGAGAATGACTGAGGGGATTCGACGGGGGAAAAAGAGACGAAGAATCGGTTAAGGAGGAGAGGGAGACCGTGCGCGAGAGAGAAAGAAAGAGAGAGGGAGACCGTGCGCGAGAGAGAAAGACAGAGAGAGGGAGAGGGAGAGAGGGGGGGGGGGGGGAGGAGAGTGGAGTGGGGCTGACTCCCTTCGACCCTCGTATCGGCTATTATTTGTTAGCATTACATAGGGGTGTTTTAATATAGAGCCGGTGCCTAGACCGAAGATTTGCGCCTAACTGTGCAAACAGTGGGAGACCCCCGGTCATGGAGCCGTGAAACTATCCACGGATTGATAATATCAGTGGTGACAGTTTCCAGAGATCACGTTGCGAACCGATTCGAAACGCTTCGGACTCTGTCCTCGATTTCATCGATCATTAGTTCCTTCACGCGTTTTTACTCTAGATAAAAAGTTTTCTGTTCCACAAACAGTCTCCATGTGCTACTCGTTTAATGCAAAAGTGGCGTAACTCAATATTTATCTGTTTGATTTAACCCCACGGGGGTTATAAAGGTCCCATCTCAACGGTTTAAAGGTAAATACAGTGATTTCACCATACATGTCGCCAAGGCCTGCATGATAAACGTCGAGGAATTATCCCCACTACTGCAGGGTATACCCCGCCGAGGAGTGTAAACAGAACACGTCTCGGGTATGTCTCCTGGACGATACATGACGCTGGCAATACCCGTGTTGTTGACATGTATCGAGAATTCACTGTAAAATAATTGTAATACAACTTTAACATTGCATAAAGGCATGGAACGCTTATAACTCTCGGTGAAAATGCAGCCACCTTCCGCCATGCAAGGGCTAAATAATCAAATATATACAATTAATTAGAACTTCTTCATACAAATTACAAGATGGAAAGTGATTTGCTCGTAAAACCAAAATGGTGGAAAGTCTTGATTCGTAAGAATACGCATACGAATTTTACTTCTTACAATGCTTACCCTTCAGTTTTGAAATTACGTTTTAAATGAAAGAAAAAAGAGTGATTAGGCCAATGGAATATTCCCGTTCCCCTAATCAACGCGTAAAGGTCCCGTTTCCGAAAGATTTGTAACGTCAATAGAACGTTATAACTTTTTTTCGCAAAATGCAATCATACAGGCGTAATCAACGCATATCTCAAAGTCAGCTTTTATCGTGCGCACTTGATGATTAATATTTTGAGCACACGCGACGACTATCAATCCGTCCTATCAATCGGCGAAACAATAAAGTTAAAAGCATTGTACCGTTTCGGCAAATACAAATTCCGTGCGCGCGATTCTTTGAACAGGATTCATTACGAGAACACAGCCTCGCAGAGTACACACAAATATTTCAGCCAATTACACATAACTGTTACCTAACAATTCAATCAAAACAGGCTAAAAAAAAAGGGAGAGAGAAAGAGAGCGGGAGGGGAGAGGTCGGGAGGGGGGAGGGGGAGGAGAGAGAGGGAAAAAGTAAATTCGAAAAACAACGTGACTCGGTGTCCCTCTCTCACTCAATACGATAGTCCACGCAGCGGAACCCGTCCAGCTGCGTTCCCGTTTTTGCTAAAAAATCTGGCCGGTAGGTGGGATGGGGTTCAATGCGTTCATCTATTTTTCATTCCGGCCGATCCCGGGACCGGTCCCGCTGACAATCGGTGATCACAGCTTTTCAGATGGCCTGGAAAAAGTTCGAATCGAGCCCGCCCCGGCCGAAGAATTGCGCGGCGCACCAAAAATATTCAATAGACGAAAAAAAAGCCGGTGATTACACGCTCGCATCATTGTGGCAGGGATCGATCTTTACAAATTTCTCGAAACAATGGGGCCGAGTCCCGGAGACCGTGGATTTCCACTTTGACGTCAGTTTTGACCAAATATTTGCCGAACGGAATGGAAGTCGCATGGCCAGCCCGGTACCATTGATCGATTCTTTATTTCGCTCTCTTCCTCCATTTACCGGCACCCGGTTTTTCCGGTTTCCCATATACTCCCACTACCCCCTCCCTCCTCTCTGCCTCCCTCTCTCTCTCTCTCTCATTTTTTTTCTCTTTCTCTATCGTTGTTTGATATTGTCAATCTAAAACACGGGCCTGATATCGAAAAAAAGAGTTTTATCATTGACGCAACGGTTGCAGGAAGTGTTTCGCAATATTATCCTGCTAAGCGAAAATTACGTGCGCGCAGGTCCGATGAGAAAATCTTGCTTTCGGGTACCGAAATTAAACGGGAGTCGTCATCAACTCGAAATCACTGTCAGTTACAACATAGATTTCTCTATATATGTCGCCAAAGCCTGGGCGAGAAACGTATTATTCTGTAGCAGTAAAGACATTTTAAACAATCTCAGAAAATGTTGTACTTCCTTGGAAGGGGCGATTCCCGTCGCCATTTGAAGCAACTTTTTCCTTTGCGAAAATGTTCTTCGCGGCTTCGTTAAGGAGTTATTAGCGAAGAACACGGACCAATCAGAGCGCGGATACAGCAGGCGGATTCTGACTCAGCCAATGCCAACCCCACGCTCTGCTATAGCCGCGCTCTGATTGGTCAGTGTTTTTTGTTAATAACTTCTTAACAAAGCCACGGAGAACATTTCTGCAAAGGGAAAAGTTACTTCAAATGATCTCAGGAATTAGTACAGTGAAGTTCGTCGTGTATCGTCCAGGAGAAATACTCAGGATATACCCCGCGGTAGTGGGGATAATTCCGCGAAGTTTATCATTCATGCGTTGGCGACATATATAGAGAAAAACACTGTATACAGTTTTCTTTCTTGACCGTGTTATACGGAAGTCTAGTACGTAATTGGAATGCCTTTCAGTAATTTTTCTTGGTTAAGACGAAGCAGAATAATGTTAAGAAGAATGATAAAAAACGCTGAAGAAACATTTTCCTCGGATGGAGAGCAGCGGTTTTATCAACTTTTGACCCAACCTTTCCGGGTTATTTTAGGTCCGCGTCGTGCAGACGATACGTCGGGCTGTCTTTTCTAAGAAAGTCGAGGCTTCAAGACCGCCGAGCGGAATACGTAATCAGCCGGGATTGCATTAGTACAGCTAATTAGTCGGGCACAATGCTCTGATAATATTATAGAACCGCGACAAGCAGAATTCAACTACTCAGTTATTCATGTCGCACTCCAGTCATGCCCGACACGCTCGGGTAAACAGTGGTTCGGGAACCGGGACCAAGATTGGCGAATAAAGGCGAATTGTCGAGTCGTTAGCTAGTTTTCCGCGTTCCCGATGCCGTGAAAAGCTGCTCCTGTTCCTTCATCGAGGGACAAGTCTCGTTCATGGCATTGTTCCCGGCCGCCGCTCTTCGAGTACGCATCCCGACTTCGGATTTGTTCGGTTTTGTCGAACCAGCTACGGGATCTTCACCTCGAAGGGTTACGCCGTCGACGTTTAGGCAATTAATTTTTAGTCTACTTTGCTGAAACTGAAATGAAGTGGAAATTAAATCGCTCTATATTAGGTCGCCCAAGTTTCGAGTCAAATGATCTAGTCGATAATCGATTGGTGCGCAAAAATTGCGTAACTCCGTTTAAAACAATTAAGTTGATCATCATATCGACCGTTCATTTTGAAAGTGGTGCACGTCTAACTTTTGTTGACAAAAAAATACAAATATACAAATTATGTGATATTTCATTTCTTTTTAAATGCACTTACACCACTTTCAAAATAAACGGTCTATATCTCCTTTATGCGCTCATTTGGTGACAAACTAACTGTAATAAATTATTGTAATATTTTTCGATAGTTACTTTATAGATTAAAATGTTTTATATTGGTATAGATTTGTGCATTCCAATTATTTACGTTAATGACTATAACAGATTTCGAATTACTTACAGTGTCAATTTTTTATTCTGGCCTCCTGTATACTACATTCAGTAAAACAAATCAACGTTCATCGTAAAGAAGTGAGTTCAGAAACGTGTAAGAAAATTGATACATTAAAATTTGAATGATTACTATAGAATCGTCTTGTAAAGTTTAAGAATGTACGAAAATCGTCGGGGAAATGCAAAAAAAGGTTCGTAAACTATTTTTATACTATTGTTTATACTTTGTAATTGGTGCTAAGCTAGAAATATGAAACTTACACCACCAAAGTGGCGAAGGTCAATACTTGTCTGTTCGCTTTAACACCGCACCTCACGGGTTTAACCGTCGTTAAACAAAATAATTGTAACATAATTTTACAAACGTAACAATCTTTTCGATATTCTTCTGCTCCACAGAAATTTTACTTAATTCCCCATTATCTAAGGATTAACTGTTTTGACTTGCAGGATTTTTGCGTGAAACGCTATTGAAAGTGCAACATATTTCATTCAAGCATAAATCGTTTATTATTGGACGCCTACACGATAAAAACACAATGCATCAAGACAAACGTCACAAGAAACCATTTTTAGCAGTCGTTTGGACACAAGAAAAAGTAAAAGACTATACTTTCCTATTTTTGAACATCCCCTTTGCTGTCCAAGTCTGTCACCTTGTGATTACCATTTGTTTGTGATGGAGAACTTTGGGCGCAACCGTCTATTTTCTATGATACTGGAATTGAAAAACCACCAATCCGGTGGCAAAAGGTGTAGATTGCAGAATAACAGAAAATTAATTTCATTCCCACTGAAATAGGAAATTAAAAGATAAAAGTCCGGTTTACATTTGGCCGAACCTCGTAGAATATCGAACGAGGACTCGACCGGTTTCAAAATTAATTTCGCATGGTGGATTCGCAAGGCAATCGAACAGGCGTCGCTACTCAAATCCCATACACGTGGACACGGAAAAATGGAAACGGCCAGGGGCGATGGCTGGCCGTAGAGGAGGGATTTTTCATTAGGGCAACCTAAGCCCCGATGCGAAAGGATTAATAGAAGTTATAAAGTAGAGCCCGAAGAGGTGGAGGAACATTACGTGACCTGACTCCGATCGAGTCTTTCTTCAGGTTATATTGCAGGTTCTCGTCGTTTCTCATTCACCCCCACGGCTCATGCGCATCACATCTGACCAATAGAATCGCGTGGTCCATCTCTGCCGCTGACCAAACCCCTTGACTCGTACCACTCTTGCCCCCGAGATACATTCCCCGCGAAGAAAAAAGAAAGTTTGAGAACGACCCCCTCCCCCCTCCCGCCACCGACGCGACTCGAGTGTGTATTTTCCAGAGGAAACCTCATCAACTCCATCTAAACTCCATTTCTAAGAACGGAATTGGAAAGCTGTGGAATTCATTGGATTCATCGTATAACGACATATACGGGCGAAAAGTGTTGCCTTGCTGAATACATTCCCCTTTCTAGCTTCGCACGAGCCCCTCTCACAGCATACTCTTCTCACAAGCTACATATTATCCTTTTATTATCCTTTCGATTTAATTCGCCAGACAAGTTCGCTGTCACTATTCAAAAACTTTTCGTTTTCTTTCCACTTCAATCGAACTATTCTTTCACTCTATATTGTGGTATAGTGGGTATTTACATTAACCACATATACTGTATTTACGTTGATTGAGGTAAAAATTTCTATCTCAATTTTACTTGTCTTTCATAATTGAAAGTCAACCAGTTGACAGGTCAAGATATGACCTAAAGTATGACCGGCGGAAGCACGTTCAATTATGGTCGCGGAAACACTGTTAGAACAAAACTTTTAGTTTGTAAAATTGCGGATTGTTCTATTACTCAAACTACAAGACTGAGTTGAGTACCAAAATTATACGTGGTGGTACCGTTCACTAGATCTGCAGTTTTCAGACACTTTTTTGGCGTCAAATAGCAATTGTTGAAGTAGAAATCCAAAAATTGAAACTTTGTTTATATACCTTCTTAGCCATCTTTGCTATCTCACTCTAATTTCGAGTAGAGAATTTTGACATTGAAGTTAGACACTGTTATTTCTATAAGGAAGTAACACGTAAAACTTTGAATTTCTGATTTTCGATCTTGGATCTCGAACGTGGAACGGCCGATAGCAAGCTCCGGTTTTGGACCTTTAAACTTTGAACCCCGGCCGTCAAACTTCGGCTCTCAATCCTTTGAAATCGATTTTCGAACTACAAGTTCGAAACTTGAAAATCTCAATTTTGTACTTCGCATGCCGTATATGGAAATTCTTTTCTTAAGCGGAACTTTCTTACTGTGATCATAAACAATACGCATTGTATCGTTGTTGATAATTTCCTTTAATATTGTTTCTAATGCAACAGTTGTTCGTTTAATTATCGAATAACAATTTCGATGTTCTGGGTCAAAATTGACCGGGTCTCCGTTGTCGGGTGGTTAATCTATTGTAACAGAAATTCATTCTCAAGTTTCGAACATCGATCTTGGCTATCGAAGTTCCAATTATAAAATTTATTTCTGAAAAGTTCAATTTGGAACACATTTAATTTCTCAACAGAAGCAGACATTTAAGCGGCTAATCTTAAGTGGACCACCCGGTACATTCGAGATGAAGCAATAAATCGAAAATTGGTAACATGAACAGCAATGTGCACGTGTTTGAGGCTCGAAAAATTAATCACTGCATCTCCACCCAACCCAACTGCAACACACTGGTACCACCCACCGCCCTATTTCTCTGTCACCGAGTGAAAACAACGTGGCTCACCATCGTCTCAAACGGCTATACATACGCATACACAACAAACACATACGTACGCATACGTGTACACATGTATACGTACATGCACACCTACATGTAGTGTATATACATTTAGATATATGTACACATGTATAGTGTACGCGCATCAAGGAGCTCCTGGTCCCTGACACATAATACAGCATCGACAGCAGAGTTTTCGCAGGGCCGTCTGGGGAAAGGATCGAACCGTTTGGTGGCGCAGGGTTGAAAGGAAGCGGGGGCGGAACAGGAAGCTAGCCCCCTGCCACCACCACCACCCCCCTCCCTCCCTCTTCGAGGTTCGCTCGTGCCGCGCAGTACAATATCGCGGCAACATAACTCTTCTCCCCTCGTTCATTCTCCGCAGCCCGGCAGAAACATCAACCCTCATCCTCCTCGGTAGCCCTGTGCTGCTGCTGCTGCTGCTGCTGCTACTGCTACCCCCCTCCCCGCCCCGCAGCCATCCCACCCCCTTGCAACCCCTCACGCCAGCAAACTTCGTCCAGCTACACCTCCCGCCCGCTTTGTTTCAATAATACTGTTTATATTGGAACGCGAAGCATTGATCTGTTTGCGCGGCGGTCGGTTCGCGTCCCTCGCGCTAAAAGATGAACATATTGGGCGCAATTTTGAGACTAGACCGACCGTCCGTTCGTTTGCACCCGTTAACCACACCGACGGCACAAACTTATTCATATTTACTGTTCGACTATCCACGATTTTTAACCCGTTTTTCCCGTCGCAATGATTCCGAGATCCGTTCGAAATCGAAATGATGTACAATAGAAACCTGTGAAAAATTGTTTGGAAAAGACTTTTTATATTTAAATCTTCTCTGGCAAGTTTTGTGGCGAGTGAACAATCTTTTTGAACAATTCTTTATACGTTTATTGTACATTTACCGCGACATAAACATTACCGCTACCCCTACTACCCCTACTACCCCTACTACTACTACCCCTGACAGAAAATATTCGATCAGTATCGTGAACGTGATTGTTGGACGAATTGTTTGGGCATATATTAAATATGAGTAATAGTATAGTGTATATATTAGGCAAATATGGTACAACGGTAATGACATTTTAGAGAAATGTCGATGAAATGATTTGCTTTCCAGTTTAGCAAATAATAAATAATATACCGTTTACCAGTATGAGCAAATAAGGAAATTTCAATAGCATAAAAAAATAATGGAACACTTTTTTATATTTCTGATGGTGAAGATGACAATAAGCATTGCCACAAAAATGTTCTCAACGCTTGGGAGAAATCAGTGTCTAATTTGCTCATTCTGTGCACCGTGAAAAAAAAAACGTATTCATTGTTGTATTAATATTTTCTTTATATACAACATATTTTATCATTGCATTTACTATTATCGTTACTGGAAATATTTTCCACATTGAAACTATGAATAATTACGAAATAATAAACAGTTGACTTATTCGATCGAATAATTAAATAGTTATTAAACATTATGTTTAAAATCTGAAAATCTTAGGAGTCGCATTTAAATGTGCAAATATTTCAGTTTCGGTACACGTGATTTTGTTCGGTGAAAATATTTTATCTAAAAGAATCGTTTGGTTTATATTATTATTTACGTGCCTAGTATATTCATTAGTGTATTCATTAATACGGAAAAATGGAAAGAGATATTTAGACATTAAGAGAAGTTTGAACTCTAATCTTTTATAATTAAGAAAAGAAGTAAGTGTCTATGTAGTTCCTGTATTTTGAAATTGATACAGTTTTTATTTTCATATTTTTATATTTTTACATTATTATTTTTATTCTATTTTACATCTTGTAAAAATCAGATTATACTTTTTTCGTCAATTGAAAGACTCTATACCAGGAGTAAAATAAAAAAGGTTATTAATTTTCATAAATGCATAAAATCCACAGTTTGTAGTTATTAACTTTGATTTACTGCTAGTTCTTTTTTTGTATTTGCAAGAGAAACGCGCCTTCTAATGCAGATTTTTAAAGCCAAAGTTTTTTGTCTTATTATCAGTTTATGAACTTTCGAACAATTTGAAGATTATCGATGGAAGGATATAAAGTTGACGGAGCGGTATGAGAAGCTTGTAAAACAGAGATTGGGAAGGGATTTTAAGATCGACAACCGTCCCCCGGCAAATGAACTCGGCTAAGTTACGTCTTACTGATTAACAATAATAATACGATGGAATTACGTTTCCTTGGCTAGCTTCTCCGGCTGGATTAATTGGGTCAATGACCATTTAATACCGGCGACTGAAAATCTAGACTCGCAGGAATTGCGTCCCCCTTTCGATCCAGTCTCCTGGAAAATGAACAGAGAAGCTGCACCATGAGCCGTCACCGCGACATCTGCGCTAATTTCACACCGAGCTGACTGCGTCCAGCCAACCACCCACACCCCCAACAACCACCCTGGTTGACTGGCTACTTCGTGCTGCACCGTTCTGTCCATCCAGATCCCAGATGAACTGGAAAACTTTCACTTTGATCAGACCAATTCGGAGATGTCCGTTCTCAACATGATCGTCGCTCGACAGAAATCTTCCTATTTATTTCCCTCTACGAAAATACAGGGTGGGCCAAAAGTTACATATCCTCGAAAAAATTAATATCCTCTTCTCAGACCAACTTTTGCTCACCTTTTTCCCCCAGATTCTAAAACTTTAAACCTCGAAAATCCACAATGTACAGACTGAGTTTAAACAAGCGAACACAACACAATCATTCGATAATTGCAACGCAAAGAGCGTTGAAGGACGAATGGAGGACAAATTCTTATGGGGACATTTGAAGGGCGCGGCGTACAAAAATAAGCCCCAAATTGTTCAGCAGTTAACATTTTAAAAAGTTATTATTATTTTCACTCTGTACTGAAAGGAAATAATTTCCCAATAGAATAGTTTAACAATTTTAATAGAAAGAAATTGTATAGGAAAGTTCCATATGGTTTAATAATGCAAAACTTTCTTTTACAATTTTTTTTCTATTTTCATTAACAGCCGATATACAATTTGATCCAATTACTAGATACATCCTGTGTTTATTTTTCTTGATTGTAGGTATTTAAAGAAATTGAAATTTAAGGGAGTAATAGATAATGATAAGTTATCATTGATAACATTATAATGCACGACGCGATAAGACTGAATAAATGTGAATAAGAATGTATATTTAATATCCAAGTAATTTTTCCAATTTTAACGATGAGGTGGTCTTCTTGTTTTTAAAATCAAACTAAAGAACACAATTCTGCTGAAGACAGCCGGAAGGGTTAAGGAGCGGTCAACGCAGCGTCTTAGAAGCACCAATCAGCAAGCAATCGTCGTGGACCGGTCGATAAACAAGTAAGAAATTAGATTTTGTAAATTGTACGACCTGCTTCCTCCTTCTAAGTTCATTACAAAAATCTACTGTCCTTTACTTCTAGAGAAACAATATGTACACTAGCGTGTAATTTATGCAGAATTTAATTATATTTATTTAAATTATATATCCGAGTAACATTAATCCAGAAATTAAAAAATGTCAATTTCTAGTTTAAAACAATTTTTCAGTTTGAGACAATTTTGTATTTGAAACATTTTTAATACTTACTTTAATACTTCCAAATTAATGTGATTAGTGGCTGAAGGTGATTTAGCAAGAAGATGGTTGGGAACGAAGTCGGATCAAAAGAAAATATATATTTAAGAAATTGGTATGTACTGAAGTGTTTATATTATTGTAAAGGGATTACTTATTGCTGGATATTATATTTGGAGTCATGGTTCCTGTCGCTGTGTGCGTGGAAGGGAAGGCAAAGGGTTTAGCAAATATTAATAAGACGGCCGTTAGGGGTCTATGTATATCAACCATTCCATGGAGCTTTCTATTTCCTCTCCTTTATTGCTTGCCAACGAAGACTATTGGACAGCTCCAGATATTGTATCTTTGGTGGATCTGTTTTCGCTGGGGTTATTACGAAAGATATTAATGTTATTTCAACAAACATAAATATTATTTCCACTAGTTTATATCACCTTTTAATACATATTACGCCCCTCGTCTATCTGACGACGATTGTCTTGATGGAATACCATCTCTTTTATTGGCACGAAGAATAGTAAGTTTACATGCAGATGTACTTAAAAATCCATTACGTTGCAAATAAGACAAAAACAATGCCGACATTTTCAAAACATTTTACAATGTTTAACATCTCCAATTTACACATAAAACTGAAAAACTGAAAATATAGATTTCAACATTAAATGAAAAACTGAAATTGTTCTCCAGTCTGTGCTCGACATATATCGCTAATTCAATTTTCCATTTAATCGGAAATCTATATTTCAAGCATTGTTCCTTCGTGAAAAGGTCGTTTCTTCTTTAATTGTAAATTGTAGTACAAGGGCGAACGGTGGAATTAAAAATTCAATTTCTGAGTGATTCCTTGCCGAGCGTAAGATGTCCCTTCAAAAGTGAATATTGTCGCTTAAGCCGAGACAGTTTCGTCCGCCATTCTACGGAAAGTCATCTCTTTTTGAACGGACGCGATATCATGTTTCTTGATCGTGTCCTACTATAGGGTTGCCTCTGAGGGTTGGACCCCTGATGCTGAGCCTCGCATCTTCCCGACTCCGCCTTCGCTGCCGCTTTGATCAGCCCACAACCCCAAACACCCACTATTATGGACAATCAATCCAAAAAATGGACCTGGTCCACCCCAAAGGCAAACCGCCATACCATGATTATGGGACCCTCCGCCAGTAGACCTTCTTCGGATAATCACCTCTCGCGGATGGAATGTTTACTCTCCTAAGTAAACGGGTTAACGATTTCGCATTGTCCGTCTTGCGATTTCCTCGAGGGTTTAGTATCGTGCTTTTTGTTGGCTCGTCGATGTGTGGACAATTCAAGTGATACTCTTACCGAGAACTCCTCTGTCTGAAACTTATACGTTATAACATTATACAGTGATTTCTCTGTATATGTCGCCATGGGCTGCATGATAAACGTCGTGGAATTATCCCCGCTACCCTCGTGGCCCTTCACAGGGTATATCTCGCGGTAGTGGGGATAATTCCGCGACGTTTATCATCCAGACCTTGGCGACATGCATAGAGCAATCCATGTAGAGAAAATTCTCGGTATATGTCAACAACACGGGTCTTGCCAGCGTCTTGTATCGTCCAGGAGACATACCCGAGCCGTGTTATGTTTTCTCTCGAGCTTCTAGGTCCCTCACGGGGTATACCGCGCGGTAGTGGGTATAATTCCGCGACGTTTATCATCCAGACCTTGGCGACATATACAGAGAAATCACTGTATTTCTGTTTTTCGAACACGTCTCCCAAGTAGCCTAATCTGAGATGATCCATAACTGACTGGTCCATAATTGATCTATCATCCTAGCAATTATGTTTGCCCGGTTAGTTCGGCCAATGCAGGTTCCACTATAATTTATATTGAAGCGCCAAGTATCATATAATCGACTGATGGAAAACTTTTACTGTTATACCTCCTCGAGGGGAAGATTCGGCGTGAGCTATGAATTGGCGGGTCCACCAATATGACTTCGGCAGGGATCTCGAAGGTATTAGCTGCACAAGGTTGGCCGGGCAGGATCGAAAGGAAGCTTCGACACGATTGTTATTGCAAAAGCAACGCGTCCGACTTCCGTTCCGCCCTGTAACAAGAATGATCGCATTATTCAGGACGCGTTTGGAGCAACATGGCAACGGGTGAGCGTGGGTGGCCGGGGCGAGGGGTGAGCAATCTCCTTGCCGCGTCTCTGCAGCCAACAATCCGCGTCGATAAATAAAGGATTGGCTGCTCCTCGGTCAATATTGATTTTTAAATTGACCGCCGAGCGAATCCGCGCCCTCCCCCGTCCTCCACCCCCGAGCCGCGGGGGGGGGGGGGTGGTTGAGAGAGGTCGGTGGGTCGTAGGAGGAGGACGAGGTGGAGGGAAAAGGATGAGGAGGGGGAGTAAGGGGGGAGTGTCGGCAGAATCTATCCTCGATCAGGAGGGTATACACGTATTTCTACGCGCGTTCGTTTGTGTCCGCGTACGTCTGTGTTCCTCCGGCCTCAACCCCTTATCCGACCTCCCTTTCTCTGCCGGGCGCCGCTTCATTTTTCCGTCTCCCTCTGGCATTCTCTTCGGCCCCGGGTCCGTATGTATACGAGTGCGGTCGCGCGCGAATGCGTGTACACATTCGGGGATAGAAATTCAGTCGGGCATCGGTCGCCGGTATACACGGAATTTGATTATAAATAAATGCGAACCGGCAGGCGAAGCCCAGCCAACCATCTCGCACGGTGTACACGGGCGCGCGCGGCGCGGCGGGTCCAGGGGGTGGCGGTCCACTCCGTTGCATCCATAATGCAGAGACACGGTATGTTTGCGTTCCCCTAAACATCTCCCGTGTGTGTTCCCGGATACTTGATGCTCGGTTTGTCCGCAGGAATCGGCTCGGGCACCCTTCGAAATTCTGCGATCAGTACTGTGCATCGCCCACTCTTCCCTCCCCCTCCCCTCCGCCCCTCCATCCCAGCACCCCCTTACTGTCGCAATCGTCGACGACGGTGATTTCGTTTTGAAATTTCGTCGTCGAACCTCGACGGTTACCTGCCGCTCCGTGGATCTCGGCGATCTTGGATTTTTCGGTTGGAGGATTTTCCTTACTCCGATTTTCGTCGTTCCCGACGATTTTTTCTGATACTACCGCGACGGGAGTCGTTTTCTTGGGTTTTATTTTCTAATTTTCTCAGAGCAGCCTACTCTTAATCGCGACGGTAACTGGCTATCTGTATACTTTTCGATGTCCTGAGAATAATAAATTTAATTATTTATTTGAATTTGATTGAATTTATTTGAATTTAATTGAATTTGTTGTGCTTGTTCATTATATCACTATACTGATTTTATGTATATTATATTTAGTATATCTGTTATATTAAAACGAGAAAGTGCTGGTATTTGTATATCTGCAAAACAAATAATATGAAGGAGTCTTTAGAATAAAAATATTAATTCATAATGCAACGTTTACTATACAAAAGCTACAGTAAACTATGTATAATACATAAGATATTTCATAGTTTGGGAAAAGATTTGCATTCTGAAAGTAAGCAAACATACTTATTTTCAGCTAATTATTATTTTCCCTAATTTTCCCACGAATAAATTCAGCTGTACTTTCAATGTTCAATGGTTAATGCCAACACACAGTCGGTTGAATACAGCAATGAAAATATGGAGCACACTATAGATCATAGAAAGCGTAATAAATTGGGTAAACAGAAAACAAAATGGAAACGAAACGAATGAAATGGAAACGCTGGCGATGTTCAGGTACGAAAATGGTAACGGAGAGAAGAAAATCATTAGAAATTTGAACAAATCTACGACTCGACTTTCATTGAACTATTTTCGAAGTTTTAAATGGTAGCGTGCACGCGTCTCGTCGTGCAATTGCGGAAGCCCCGGAGCCTTCCTCGGAAATTCGTGGGGAAATTTTCAGACCGATTTTCACTTAGCATGTGCAAAGCGGAAAGGAAGACGGGAATGGTCATCAAACGATTCGCGGCAGCAGCTTTTAATATTGGAATTGACTTTGGTGTCGCGAAGTTTCCCCTCGGAAATTTCAGCCTGGCGGAGGGCAACCCGATTATCGCGGGCATTCACCGAGAGATGGCGCGGAGGGGACCGCACGTGGGGCGATTAAAGATTCTTTGATGTTCTCTAAAATGTTCCCCGTTGAAAGGCAACCGTGTCCCGAGCAATTCCGACAGGTGAGGAGAGACCGTAGATTTCTCGCACGCAGGGAGGATCGGCACGGTTCATTTAATTGTGGGAATCCGAACCTTACCGGGAAACTTCTGAAGCCGCTTAATAACTTGGGAAATCCTTATGTACACCTTCATGTTGCCCCGGGACCGCACAAATTGAAATTAAGACGCCGCATCCGATCGTGCTGAGTGTCGACAAAATTGTCTGGAATTCGATGGGGTCGAGGAATACGGACCGCCTGGAGCCGCCAGCATGGTCACAAAATTATAAGAAATAATTCCACAGAAATTGAAAGATTCATCTCTTGTTTTCTTCAACGACTACCTCGCTTTGTTTAATTTGGGTTTCATGTCGTGTCAACTTCTAGGCCATTAGCGACACGACTGGTTCCGTTTTTAAGTTAATTTTTATGGCAGAATTGGGTTTCTGGTAGATAGTTAACGGTAACCGTAGCAAACATTAAAATCAATTGGCAAGCGTTGATTTATTATTTATTATACTGGCTTGCCTCTTGACTTTGTCGTGGACATTCCTCTTAGCTCTTACACAATTTTATATATGATAATATAATATAATACGTACTTTTATATAATCTCGTAATCCACTAATTTTAAACAAAACTCAACTCAGAGATCTTCAGTTGTAAAACGTTGATGCATAAAAATGAAAATTTATTCGTTTCTTGTGGGATTTTTATTTGAATAGATGCTTCAAGAAGCAAATTTCCCTCATTTTTCACGAACGCATTTTTATGTTTTCAATCATGGTTAAACAAAAAAAAAAAAACCGGTCTTTTGACTGTCGTAAATGTGGTGTTTAGCGTTTCCAACATGGCCTTGTGTTATTAGGTCGGTGTAAACCATGATGTACTACAAAATATTCTACTAAAACTATAAAATTAAGTAAATTACTACCCCGTGCTAAATATATATAGAACATTATAGCGAGCTGAAGAAAAATACATTAGGAATATACAGGGTGTTCGGTAACTGGTGGTACAAGCGAAAAGGGGGTGACACTACATGAAAAAATAAGTCGAAAATATAGAACAAAATCGTTTCATGTGAGGCTTTGTTTTCTAGAAAATCGACTTTGAATTTTCGCCGGGTACGCGTGCACTTGATCATGTCTCGTTATAACGGATCTCACTATAGATCATTGTCTCGATTGAAGTTTATGTTGATAAACACTTCCAGTGTCATGGAAATGTTTATTTTACCTATCTATTTAAAAGAAAAGATTATTGTTGCCTTCCATATATTAAAGCAACAGAATACGTTATAAAGCGTTCATAGAAATTTAATTAGAAGAGCAGAATTATGTATTCGGCAGAATGAGTAACATTTTCAGCAATTTCTGTAATAATAAACTTTATGATTACTTCAACATCCTAGTTCATTGTGTGTTCCTAATTTTCTGGTACGATAAAAACAAACTTAAACTGCGATAATGATCCATCGAGACAATGATCTACAGTGAGATCCGTTATAACGAGACATGATCAAGTGCACGCGTACCCGGCGAAAATTCAATGTCGATTTTCTCGATAACAAAGCCTCACATGAAACAATTTTGTTCTATATTTTCGAAATTCTATATTAAGAAACATATATTAAGAAAAATACATTACATAAAACGATAATCAGAATGTACAAGCTACTTTCTTATCAATACAAAATTACATACATGCGATTACATGCGTACGTCTGAAACGACTCTATCCAACCAAAAGCTATTGAAATCCGCAACGAGAGAAAGCAAAGAATCCTGGGAAGGCGACATGAAACAATTTCTGCGAGAGCGAAAACTAAGTTCCGGCGTATCGGATGAAATAGGGCGCAACATAAAAATCTATACTATCGAAGACGTCTCTAGCCAACCCCTCTCCCGGCGGAAACGTCGAAATTCAGCGCCGGTTGTAGCAGAAATCCTGAGCGGAGCCTGAGAAAAGCCTTCGCGCCGTTCGAAACGCAAGACTCGTCACCGGTCCAGCTTTCAGATAACGCAGCATTGTTGCGGCCCTGTTGGGGGTTGGCGGCGTAGGAGAAGGAGGAGAAGGAAGAGGAGGAGGAGGAGGAGGAGGAGGAGGAGGAGACGGAGGATGAGGACGAGGATGAGGACGAGGTGGAAGAGGGGGAGGATGAGGAGGGGGTGCGTCGAAGCAGAAAGAGGGTCGAGGAGGAGCAGAGCGGCGGCTGAGGAGGCAGAGAAGAGGGCGAGGGAGAGAATAAGAGCACGTATACATCGAAGAGTGGCAGGGAAACCGACGGGGGGGTGAGAATAGTACGAACACACAGAAATTCATCCCTGAGAATCGAGGCTGTGTGTCCACTAGTATGGCGGCTGCCCGCTCAATGCACCCTCCACCCTCGTGCTGACCGACGCCGGGCGTCGCGGCGGCCGGCCCCTACACGCCCGTTGCCATAGAAACGCGCTGTCATTAAAGCATCGCCTTATCATAACCGACGCGCGGCTTTTCTCTCCCTCTCTCTACCTTTCCCACTCTCTCTTTCTCTCTCTCTCCCTCTTTCTCCCTCTCTCTCTCTTGCCGCCTCTCGTACCCCCTGCTACCCCTCCTGGTCGCCATCTTTACACCCTCGCAGCCCTCCCTGGACACCGGCCGGGGAGCCCGTCGACTGCAATCCTCTCCTCCCTTCTCCCTCTCTCCCTCTCTCTCTCTCTCTCTCTCTCTCTCTGCAACCCTTCGTTTTCGCATCAGAGGCTTCTCTTTCCAACATCCAACGTCCTCGCTCTCCGTTTCGTCCCCCGTGTGCGGCGGTGGTTGTGTGCGAGAGTCTGTCTGTGGACACGAGGAGAACACTAGTACGTACCTCTCTCTGTGCTGCTGCTTGTGGCCAGTGGTCACATGCGTGATGATGAAGGAGGGGAGTTCTTTTCGTCCTTCCGACCAGGACTCGCACCGACGCTCTTGTACTCGCGGGAGACACGGCTACAGGACGACACGCCGTCGCAAGGCGTCGCGAGGGGTGGTCGTCTTTCAGCCAGGCTTGGGATAAACAGTCGCGCGGATCAGCCAAACTGAAAAGACTTTCGACATTTTTCCAAATGTATTTTTCTTCTTTGTATTATTTGTTTACGAAGGTCGAATTTACGAAGAATATAAATATTTACAATTATATATGTTATGAACAGACTGCGGATTTTATGCAGTTATGACAAAAATGGGTAACCACAATTTAAAGCAGTGGACATATTAAAAAGATTTAAGGATATCAGCGTAATGGTTTCAACTTAATAAAATAATTAGAAGAATAAATAAATTTTTATTTCGCTCCTGCGTCTTGCAATCGATGCAAACATTTTTTATTTTGCGTAAAGACCCGCAGTCTAGTTATGAAACAATTTGATCAATAAATACTAGCATAATGGTACCGGTTTATTATGTGCCGTTTTAAAATGCAAAGCTGATTTTTAAGGTTCTATATTCAGTTTTTGTTTAGGTATTTCATCGAAGCCTTTCAATAGATAGGGTAAGAGACCCAATTACTGTGGGGATACCAATTACTGTGCGTATAATAATTGTACCTATTTTTAAAGCATAATGAATATTAGAAAAGAGATATTAAATTTTTTTCATTAAAATTGGTTCATATATATGTTATATGTATCTCTTTTTTAATATTCATTATGTTTTAAAAATAAGAGTACTTAACATAGGCAGAGTAATTTGTACCCCCACAGTAGTAGAACAGTGCAAAATTCTCAGATTGTCGGGGGTTATCTTAACATTATATGGACATGTATAATATTCGAATATGGAGGCGTGTTAATACAATTTGATCTCTTCTATTGTCAAGCGGGAGCCAATTGTTTTTATACATGTCCTACCTTATCTTGAACAATTTTTCAGCGGAGAGCTAATCCATTTTACATTCCAACTAGCTTTAATTTTTTTTTAACTTCTATTACGTCTCTATAATTTTTGATCATTTTTGGGTTAGTGTTTGGCTTCTTCATAGCATCTTTGGAAGCATTGATTGCTTGTTCGTTTCCTCGGATTCCGACGTGAGAAAATAATTTCTTTATTGTTCCATACGGTTTAATAATGCAAAACTTTCCTTTACAATTTTTTTCTATTTTCATTATCAACCGAGATATAATTTGATCCAGTTACTAGATACACCCTGCATTTATTTCTCTTAATTGTAGGTATTTAAGGAAATTGAAATTTAACGTGAAAATTTAAGCGAACAAAGGAAATTTAATTTCTTTATTGTTCTTAGGAGCATTAAAAATCGAATTGAAAATATTTAGAATTATAGGATCTTTGATTGCAATGTTTCGAAATGTATTGATTTATTTCCAAACTTTAAAATTCTTTGGTGCAAAAAAGATTGCCGTTTATATTTTTGTATGGTATGGTAAGGTGAAAATGGTTAGGCTATCATAGGTCGAGTGTTTCAAAATTTTGTACACATATTTTACTGTATTTCAAGATACAGCGTAATTTTGATACATTTATGGTTATTATTATTTAAGTTATTGTATGATTCCACCAGCGTATCATTTTTAACCTCTTAACTTAACAATTATTTAGTAAAAGTGTGTATTATATTGTATTATAATACCTGAGTATTTTCGGGCTTTTAAGTTAAGAGGTTAAAGGCTGATATCTTGATGATGAATTGGTTAACTCCTAAAAAATCGTTGCATAAAAGGGACTAGGGTAAACATAACAAATTATGTTTAATTTATAACGTCACATTTTAAATAAATACATCCCACAACACGGACAGAATGCGATCAACAATTTTACACCCATATAAAATAGAGTTCCTGTCAACAAAATTCTGTTAACAAAATGGACAGTCTTATAAATCATAAATTCCTTAAAATTGAGACTTTCGAGCAATAAAACTATCGTCGGTATTGCCACAATTCTAGTTCACAATATTCCGTAGTAGAATAAACCAGTAAGAATATTTCTAGGCTAATATTTCAAAGTTACAAACACGTATATATGTCTTCATAAAAGACGCACGCATATATATAATGAGCACTTAAGTATTGAAATTCATCGAGACGTGGAGAACTGCCCCCCCCCTCCCTCCCCACCTCCGAATTCAGCTTCCATAACATTATGCGACCGTGCAAAGGGGATCCCGGCTTGCCGGAACTTCGATCCGGAAGTCGAGTGCGTTTCTGTGTATCTCATTAATTTTATTCTATATAATATGGGGCCCCTGGCGGCGCTGATTAATGGAATCGAGTCGTGCCTTCAAAATACAACCCCGCAAGTAGGGACCACTGAACGGGTAACCAGAATCTTTGATTTATCGTGCCGATATTGCGGAATTATTCGAGCTTCAAAAACAACGTTGTATAGAAACATTAGGAATAATTAATCGACCTAGTCAATTAATGTCCCGTTAGTAGACGGCCGATCTCCGGTATAAAAGTCTTTAACATTTAGAAACTGAAACAGTAGAATAAAATTCAGTATAACGATATTACCATACAATTTGCAACGATACATTGCAATTCAATTTCAATTTCTTTTTCGGCTATAAACATTGAAATTTTTATCAATTCCGTGGAAACTTAAGCAATCTTGTGTTCAAATTTAAAGCAAGGTTTTACATATTTTCTATTCATAGATTATTATTTTTTTGGAAATTTCCGTCTTTTCTTTTCGAGAAATCCGACACCAGGATTTATTTACTCATGCAGACTGGTTAAGTAATAAGTGTGTTAAACCTAGTCGTTTGAATTTCAATCATTTTGAGAAAGGATTTTTATTAAATCCTTAATAATCTTATTAAACGTTATTAAAATGTAATTTTGCAGTTCTGAATATGCTCAGACAAAATTTAAAACAATATTAGCAGAAATTCCCTCCCACCAAAATTTTCCCTCCGACTTCGCCATCCACTTTACGGCGTGCATGGCCCTGTCAATATCATAAAGTCATTTAATAATGAAAAATAAAATAAATAGCGCCACGGTGACGTTCAAATCGGGACCGAGTTAATTTGCGGATAGAATATTGAAGACCCTGAAATGGAATACGAATGGGAATTAAATTGTGATTCGAACGATAGAATTAAATCGCAAATAGTATCGGGGACCATTTTTGACAGTTTTCATAGATATTTTCGGCAGCCCGACGACTTTGTACCGTTCGATGATCGGAGGATCTCTAGATCGACCGGCTTTCTAATATTGATGAACCGTCGTCACTGTAAATAACAGCCGCGTAAAAAGCTTTGTCGATAGTCACGGGGACCAACAAAAAAGGAAGATGAAGAAGAGAGAGAGAGAGAGAGAGAGAGAGAGAGGAAAAAGCAGCCACGATAGAGTCTCGACTAGCGAGCCGAACGGTTTCTGGATACAGTGTACGTGTCGAGAACTTGGTTGTGAAATTCTAATGCGATTGTACTTCCCCCGCGCGCGCTCCTAACACCAGGAGAATGTGTGCGTCGTTCCAGAACGTATTTGTCCACGCAACGGACTTACCCTTTGCCCTGAACTTCCGACCCCAGGAACCTCTCCCCTCCTAATTCTCTTCTCCTCTGGTTACGATGCCGGAAGGCTCTCGCGGCCCTCTACGAAATAACGAGTCTCATTAATCCAATTAACCAGTAAATAATGGGATAGCATTTTCGTATTTACGAGAGAATAGTCGGCCCGGCCGTAATGGAGTTTTGAGCTGACTATCAATATATTCTTGCCGGCCGCGGGAGAACAAAGTGCGGGTCACTCGCTCACTTAGTTAACCCCCGGCGCCCGGGGGTTGTAGCCCCGGGGACATCAATTTTGTTTCCTTCTTGGCCCCGGCGAAATCTGATTTTCGAGAGTGCTTCTTTTCGAGGCGATTACAAGCGAACCGGACCGCCGAACTTTTCCAAAACGCTGTACGGAACTCCTTCCGCGGACTTGTCGCGTTGGATATTCGCGCGACGCAACTTGTCAACCGTGATGATTCTTCTCGACAAGAAGTCAAAGATGAATTTTAGGGAATAAGTGATGCTTAGGTGCGTGCGAAGACCGAAATCTCACTTTTATCGCGCACTACAGGGTTTTTTCTGTATATGTCGCCAAGGCGTAGATGTTAAACGTCGCCGGATTATCCCCACTACCGCGGGGCAAACCCCGTGGGGGGCCACGAAGCTCGAGGGGTACATCTATAGAAGGGATAAACTTTGCACAAACATCATACACATCTCTCTTACATATATAGAGGTATTACTGTACAGTAACGTGAATAAATTATACAGAGCGTTTTGTTTATTTTACACACTTGAGCATCAGCATTAGTTTTACAGATACAAAAAAATCTATAAGGAAAAAGTTGTTTAGTTTAAAGTTTAGTTTCAGTCAAATCCAACAAAAGTTGTTCGGTTTAGAATCATACAGGGAGTTTCGTTTATCTTGTCTACCATAATATGTTCATTAATTTTTCAAGTACAAAGAAATAAAAAGTTCCTTAGCCTAGAGTTGTGAATATTATAATTCATGTTGCTTTCCCTTCAAGCTAATCTTCTTCGAGCTTTCATCCACGATTTTTCTATAATAAAGATATAATATTTTTATCGTATTATTGCAGCTAACAGAGAATACATTTTTAACATCTAGATATGTTTATTATAGAAAATGCACGATAATTTGAAGGCACATAAGAAATGGAACATTTTCTTATTTTTGCCTGAAATGTATATTATTTTCGCACCCTAATCACAAGTAGATTAAAAGTATCTAACTCAGACCTTATCAACATCTATTGTATAACTAAAATAAATAATGAAATTTGTCAGCGAAAATGAAGAAATGAAGAAGTTGAAGAAATATTTGATCTGTCAGACGTTTATAATAGTCCTTAAAAACAATTGTTGAATTGTTATATTTTATGCATTTGTTTAATGGATAGCTACGGGCCCATGTCAAAATATTTATAGCACCGAAGCAACTTTACAAGCATCATCGTTCATTTAATGCAAATATTTTAATTAACTCTACAGTTACCGTTTATCGATGACCCTTATGGCGCCACTAGTACTTCGCTGGCAGGTCATCACCCTTGCAAACATCAACGCGCTGATAACTTCGATTAATCAGTCATCTGGACGGACTGGTGATTATAATTGAAGCCCCTAAACTGTTGACAATCCCGGTTAGCAACCTGCACATGGTATTTCACGTTCTTTAACAAATGTTCAATTTTTTATTTGGCCATTGCTGAAACTATAAAAATTCATTCGTAGAAATTGATGAAATATACAGAGTGAAAATTATTTATGGAGTCAACGGCGATCTTCAGCAAATAATTATCCCTTCGGCATGTTGCAATAATTTAAATTTTTACTGTAGTATATTCGTAAAACTCGTGATTTGGTGATAATTACAAAACAGCTGACCTTCATGCAAAATAAAAATGTTCTACTGGAATTGCAACAACCTGGAGTGAAATAGAAATTTATTTTCTTTCTTAACATAGGTTGAAAATACTTCAAAAATATTTCTAAATTCTTCTAATGGTTTACCTGTTCTAAATTACTCATTTTTCTCACAAATCCATCGCTCCGCGATGGAGCTTACTTTAATCAATAAATTTTATTTAGAGACAAGTTATGCTTGTTTAAGGTTACTGTGAGGAGTCGGACATTTCCGCGCAATAATCTAATAGAAGGATATGCGATTACAATGGAAACCTCCGAACAGATGAAAAATTCAGGCTGGCAAGCCGCGCATGCCGTTCCGCGTTCTTTAATGAAAATTGTTTACGCCATCAACGGCGATCTTCAGCGGAGAATTGCTCAGGCGGCTGGTCGAGCCCGGGGGCGGGAGCTCTCGGCACATTCGGCGCACGTTTTTCCTTTAGATCTGGGGAGCGTTAAGGATATCCATTCGCGTCGGCAATAGAAATTACAGCGGACCACGTACCCGGCTCGCTTTCATGATTTGCATATTCGTTTGAAACAATATCCTCCGGGGCGAGGCCGTTTCTCCGTCAGCTCAGAGGTGTTCGACTGTTTCAATTAAAATAAGCATACGCCACTGGCGCGCCAACACCAACCCCAGCCGGTCGTCGACACCCTCCTCTTTACCGGAAACGACGGGAAAAGAAGATACCCATGGCCTCGGTATATTGCTCAGCACCGGCGAGCACTGAATGCGAAAGCAGCCGGTGAAAGTCGGGAATATTAATGTTTTTTTTCCCCTTTTTCCTTTTTCCTCCCGGCGCGTCGTAAACGCGCCCTGATCGGGAAATGATTTGCTCGCGGCCGAGGCGAACAATTTCGCTATTAGTGCGCATCAAACCTACGGCGATGTTCGAACCGTTCACAGTCTTCCGAATTTTTTAACTATTTACTGCCAATGCTTTTTATAAGTGCCAACTTTTTTCTTGCAAAGATTCTGATTAAAACGGTCCGAGTTTCTGATTATGAGGAATCTCTATTCTGAAATTTCGTATATTTAAGCATATTTTATATATACATTGTTAGTAGTAAGACACTGTTTATTAGCAATAATTTTATGTAATCAGACAGTTAAAGTGTATATGAAATTGATGGAGCGCGAACGACACCGTAACGTGAAGAATGCTTACGGTAAGTAGAATCAGTCGGCGATAGTCAGACTCGATGCCAGTCGCACTCGAGGCGTAGACAACGAAACAAATCGTAAATATTTTCTTCGTAGAATTTTTATACAGTTTCCAAATTAAAAACTTGACACTTTCCCGTGTAGTGTGTTATTTTATTATTGTGCACCAGTGAAATCTTTCTTTGACAATTTTGCAGGCTGAAGCAGTACGCTTTATGGTAGGGACAAATTCTTTTTTTAACACAAAATTTATATTCTTTTGCATAGTGCCTTATTGTGAGTGAGGGCCAGCGTCGAATGCTTTTGTAATTCTCGGACCACTCAAGAACAATAGGTATAGTATAGCCATCGAATAGGTATAGTCGTCCGTACCCATTGTCTCATATCGAAGGAAAACTGTATTTCACATTCCGTAACATGATTAAACAATTAATCATTATATATTTGTTTATATATTTGTTTTATATATTTGTCATTATATATTTGTATATATTTGGTATTTGTCAATTTGTTAATATATTCAATACAAGTATTTTGTAACCACTAGACTGCGGATTTTATGGATTTATTGTAAAAATAGGTAAGCACCATTTAAAGCAGTAGACGTACCAAAAAAATTGAAGAGCACCAGCGTATTGATTTCAGGTTAATAAAATAAGTAAAAGAAGAAAAATTTTTTATTTGGCTCCTGTGTCTTGTAGTCAGTGCAAATATTTTTTATTTTGCACAAAGATACATTTCGAATTCGGAAAAAAATAAATTACAACGTATTTGTCATTCGAGCATTCTTTAAAATGCTTTTTGCCCATCGCTGCGTGTGTAGCCTCGTCGCGGAGAATAATTTAAACGAAATAAATATGCCACCACCGCGGATACACAAGCAGTATAGTACGCGGCCAACTAGAAGGGGGATACGGTTTCCCTCGGAAGTAAGGGAGGTATAGTATATACGTCTGAACGGGAAGGGGTGAGTGAAGAGGAGAGTGGTGAGGTGGTGGCAGCCAGCTAATATTTTTAGACACCACCAACCCCCCGATTCCTCGATGCTCACCTTGCCACCCCTGCCACCCCTAGCACGTGTATATATAAGATCCTTTAAATGGGAAATCGAAACGTTTCGGAGATAACTCTCCTCGGGTGAGAATGTATTCAAAATGGCTGCCACAACGGCTCGGAGCGTTATGGATGGGAAGGAGATGGCGGGTTACCCCTCTATGATGATACGAAACATATTCCACCCTTAAGATCCCGGCGGCCGCTCCCCCACGCCGGCTATAAAATAAAATTCATCGTCCTCTCATCCCTCCGCGACGATTCTCGCTCGAATTCGAAGATGGCGGACGGCTCTGCTGGCTGGGGGGAATTTTTTTCCGGGCTAGAAACAAAATACAGGTTGGCTTTCGCGAGGCAGAGATATTCCAGCAAACTTCGTTTCAATTTTAAATCTCCATGACTCGCATGGGGTGTCTGCTCCTCAGGAAATTACAGATTATTCTTATCAATTTTATTACTCTTGTTACTTGACAATCAATTACGTAGTCATACGTAGTCTAGAATATGTCTCACGAGTATTTAAAAAATTGTAAAAATCAGCAGAACTCCACACGAATACTATCTGAAGTATTTCTAATACATACTAATACATATCCAACCGTCATTTTTCCATGTTGATCTTTCTGGTGTTCCTTACATATCCTAACAAACTATAGATGATTTATTCATGAATTATTTTAATTCACTTCGACTTAGAGAATCTAGAGTCACATATTTACTGCGATACTTAAATATATAATATGACTAGTATTACAATAAAAATATAGTGTTGCGTGACTAATGTGACTATTAGTAAACTGCGAATTTTATGGATTTGTGACAGAAATGAGTAGGAGGTACAGAAAATGGTGAAATCATTATTTAAAAATATTGTCGCATTATTTTCAACCTATTGAAAAGAAATAAATTTTTATTTTACCCCAGTTTGTGGCAATTGTGATGCCATCGAAATTCGCAACAATACTGTATATTTTTCCATGTGCACAAGGTCTCGGTTTCGCTTGCTTTCCAAAAAGGAAAATGGTGGTCGATAATAACGCGAACAGAAAATCAAGCAGACCGTCGCCGTGATATCTCGTTCATTCGAGATAACGCGGCTGTCGAACGAGCTGATGGCTGCTTCACCCCCGTGATGCATCGATTCTGCCGCGAAATCCACCCCTGACCTTATCCTCGATACAAAGTCGAGCGCGGAAAGCGTTCCTGAACGAAGAAGACTCACCCCTGCTCGCTTGTGCGTGAAGAAAGGAGCACGTAGGTGGCACGTTACCCACCCACCCCCCAACCCCTCATACATCACGCTGACACTCGTCTAACTACGTCTCTCCAGATTTATCGCGTTTACCAAGCGTACCTAATATCACGCAACGTTTTCACGACACCTCATTCAAAGCATGGCGCTTCCATCTCCGCGCCGGTGTCATTGTAGATCGTGTTGGAATGCAAGAAGGCGGAGGGTTATAAGCTCCCTTCCATTATTACCTTCGTGGACGAGCCTGTCTTTCGATGTGGGGCTGCATTTTAGGGATGACAATTTTTTCCTTCCGTTCCTCCCCCACCCCCTTTCACGCGACTCTTTTTCATGGAAATTTCAGTCGAGTTTCAATTTTACCGATTGCTCTGTTCTAACATGATGGTATGATTAGGCGTAAGTTATAATCTTCCATCTTTTTGTAAAGTTATTTGTTTAATATTGTTGTATTTAAATCACCAACATAATTATGATCTGATAACATACCTCGTATTTCGTGTATAAATAAAAGACAATTGGAACAAGACTACAAATTCTGTATTCACCTAATACATTACAGTATGGGTTATCACAAATATGAAATAAATAATTCTAATTCTCGCTGTATCTGAGTTAATGAATTGAACATTTGATTCTTTAATTCAGGACTACTGGAAAATGGTAACACACCATTCAAACATGTCAAAAAACTTATACATTATAGTGTGGGTTATTACAAATGTGAAATAAATAATTCTAGTTCTTGCTGTATCTGTGACTGTGTTAATAAATATAACGCTCTCAGTAGTGCATAAGCTGAGAAAATATTCTAGATAAAAATTCCACGATGCTTGGGTATATTACGAATATTTAGAACCAACGTTGCTAAAAAATATCGGCCCTCGTGAATGTTGAAAATCCTTGTTTAAATAAAAAATCGGAGAGGCCTGAGGACCTGTGATATCTCGGAGTCTGATTGCCAACTGAACTTAAAATTTTTCAGCGATTCATATCTTGACATAAACTATCATTTTGCAGAAAAATTAGTGCTAAATTCGAGGGATCTGAAAGGGGCGAAAACCTCCTCATGTTTGGGTCGCTCTTTCCCGTCCCGACCCCGAACCCGAAATTTCGGGGGTACCCGCACACCCCTATCAGAAACTCATCCGTGTATCTGAAGACCAAAGGCGGTCGCGTTTAGTGGCACGACACGTACCCCGGGATGCACCGTTCAACCCTGTAGGGTAACGACGATTAATAACTCAGCCCTGTGTCATGTTTCTGTTTCCTTGCTGTCCAGTCTCGCATCCTGTTCAAGGCACCAGCCAACAGCCAGACAAATGAACGTACGGTGACGAGCAGCATTTCCCGGCTCAGTCTGTCGTGAAAACGTCTGCCGGAGCCACCCCTTTCGATACCGATCGGTCGGATAAAAACGTAATCGTCATCTCATAAATATCTTTAATCTCCGAGAGAACGGCCTTGTCTGCTTATGGACGGACGGTTTAGCGACGCTATCTCGCGGATTATTTTCTGAATAAATGGACACGGTTCCGTTACATGCTGCGATTGCATCAATCTTATGCGGCATTACGAGAAGTGTTAAGGACGCGTGCCGGGATTTGTTGTACACATCGATCCCGCTCGGCGTCGACCTACTGTTTATTGCTCGAGGGGTTTTACCAGAAATTCGCACGGTGCTCGGCTCTCGAGAACAATGTCTTGCAAGTACTAGAAAATATTAACATTCAATTTTGTCGGAGATTAAGCTGTGACCACCTTCTTCGTTTATTCGGTAAAATAGGCGACTTTTTCAAGGTGCATGCGACGTCAAGTAAAAGTTGCGAGTTTCTGCTGCGCAGCGCCGGACCTTTAGTTTTCGGGCCCTGGGTCAACTATTCAGGGGCTTACCCGATTAACTCAAATACCAAAAGATTTTTGTATAATTTCTCTTTTCAAAATACAAGCAACGTCAAGTACAAGTTGCGAGTTGTTGCTGCACAGCAGGGGACCATTAGTTTTAGGGCCCTGGGTCAACTATTTGGGGACCTACACAATTAACTCAAATACCAAACATTTTTGTATAATTTCTTCCTTCTTAAGTTTTTAATTTCAATTGTTTTTATTTTTATTTTTTTTTACCGCGAAGGGGGCCCTTTGACTAAATGGGACCCTGGGCTACAACCCATAAAGCCCATGCCTAGATCCGCCACTGTTGCTGCAGCGTGGACACAGCTTTAACCGTGAAGGGCGCGGTGTATGCTGACATGTATGATAGTGAAAGGATTGCATTTAAGGAGGTATTTTGGTTTTGAATTTTCAAGAAGTCAATTTCTTTTATGTAAATGTAAGTGTCCTTGAACATGTGTACGATAGGATTTGCTTGAATTTCGTAAGAGTTTGTATTGATGGCAAGATTATATTATAGTACATTATATTGATAAAAACGAAATAAATATAAAAATTAGAAGTACCTCTGAAGATAAAAAAGGACAAACGAGGTACCAATAAATGAGACAAGTGATCAATGTACACGAAAAGTCATCCATAACAGGATGGCGGCGAATTCCACGTATTTGTGGCAAAAATGAACAAGTGAAACAGAAAACAGTATCGGAAGAAATAACCAAATTTTAATTTGCTCAAAACCTCGCAGTCTAATGATAAAAGACATAATTTATGAAAATGTGTTTAGACTGAAAAGCCTTGCGGCACGTCCATGTTTAGAAGAGGAAGAGTGATCAGTGCGTAATCAAAACATCGGACAGAAATTAGCATGTTGCTTCATACTGCGGGCCCCTGGGAACAAGGGTAAGACAGGATGACAGAGGAATCTCCAAAATGCGATACAGGCTCCCGGCTGCTCGGAGCTTTCCCATGAGACCAGATACGCGTGTTAATGTAACACGATGCTCGTTATAATAATCTGCGAACGGAATGCACGTAGCCTAGTCGCAGGTTGTAGGTGATAGCACTGTCGGCGCTATCTCGTGCATGGGATCAGGCCCGATGGGGGTACGAGACTGTTCCGTAAGCCGGTTATCTAAATACCGTAAATAACAACAAGCCCCCGTAGCTGGGCAAGGCCGCCCCAGCGGAGAGCGTCACCCCTTTGTGCATCCCCCACGATGCTTTTAATGCGTGCTTCCACGTGCCTGAACGACTTTAACGGTTCCTACGAGATGAGCGGTGGCCAGGGTGTCGGAATCACGATAATCTCCTTTTTCTCGCGTTGGTGCAACCGTTTTCATGCTTTATGCTTCCCGGTCCAACGCTGAAGAGCCTCGGCGTCCCCTCGTCTTGCTCGTGACCGCCTCTTCGGGAACTGGTCTCACCGGGATCTCCAAATTCTGCTGGTCGATTCACACATAGTCGCCAAAACTATGACCCTTTTCCCACGTTGCGTTGGTCCAATCGTTTTATACTTTATGCTTTATGCTTCGAGAAAAAGTTCGATGACCTTTTACCTCATCAGTGCTCCCTCTTCAACAACTATTCTCACGTATTTACCAAAAGAAATCTCCTTTTTTCACGCTCGTTGAACCGTTTTATGCGTTATGCTTCCTGATCGAGAGCTAGCATATTTTTTCTATTTTTTTATGCATGTCTGTTAAAAAGAGAATCTTATTGCAGACAACAAGATCTGTTCTTCTAACAAGATCTCTTTTTGCGTTAAAGTCTGGCGGATAAACAATTTATCATATTTTGTAGCCTTTTCTATCTAGCCTACTACTTTAGCATACTTAATCTTCGTTTTCGGACTTTAAGGTCATTTGAATGTCACATCATGGTACATACCTTAATGTATATTTTTTTCATCAGCTACGCGATGTAACAGGAAAACAAACCTATGTAGTTATTAAAAATACACATTCCCAATCTTTAAAATTGTGAGAAAAGTAAATAACATTTAACACCTGCGGGATGCTCACCCGAAGAATTCTAATATAATCGGAAGAGTACTATTCAAATAACGTATAAAATATTTTCTGTCATTTTACAATTAGAAAAGAGATTCAAATTATTATGAAAGGTTGCACCAAATTTAAACAAGTAAAGGTTAACAACCTATATATTGACGAAACTATAGACGTCCCTCATTTTATTATCCCTGTTTAAATGTGTGTATATTCGACTGAATAGAAATATTGTTCTATTTTTTATATGTAAATTCTTATGTTTCTTTAATGAAATATCAGATTGAATTTGTGTATATTACTATAATTTTATAACATTTGTTAACATTTGACAGATGTGAGAACACACTTGGATCGATAGACATTTCTGCGGGAGACCGAGATCGTGATTAATTTGCTTCGAATTAGATTGGATTGAATTAAATAGGTTTGTTTTTTGTTTCAAATTGCACTACAGCGGTTACAAGAAATTGTTTAATCTTGTAAAATTACTTTTCGTTTGAAGCCTCCACTGTTCGTTAATCTAAAATGTAATTCAGGTTTTAAAGTTCAAACTTCTGCCGCGAGTGGAAAATCAGGAGAAGTTACGACTTCGCCGAAGCAAATATACCTTCAAAGAAGATTTCAAAGTTCCATTGCAAACTAAACTTGCAAAATTTAAATTGATAGTTTACTTTAAGTTCGAAACATTGAAAATTCATTTTCCTTCACTATCGCGACGAAGCTCTTTCTTTGTGTTGACAGTATTATTGGTGTACGTAAATATTACGAGGTAGAGGCTCGTTTCTGATTTTTTAATCAAATATTTCATTTTCGAACTAGAAAGCTAAAAATGCAGTGCTCTTTTCGTTTATGTCAAACTTAATACAATTATGAGAGTAACAGTATGAAAAACATCTATTATTTTTAATAGTGATTAATACTCTGTTGCCTGGAAAATCTTGAAAACTTTTTAATATACAGAAAAAAAAATGACAGTGAATAAAAAAATATTTTCTATTACATATGCACGAAAGTACCATCATTCAACTGATTTTATTGAAAAACTACGTATAAAATTTCTTTTTTACATGTAAATTTAAAATTAGAATTTCTACATATAAAATTTCGTCTGAAAATTTTGAAACGTCTCTATCGATGGGCTTCGTACTTTCTAATAATTATGGAGGTCGGTACAAACTTTCGCATTTCTAGAGAATTGCGCACAAACACAAAATTAGAGAAAAATTCCCGTTGATACTTGAGTGATCCTCGTGGTATCTTTCCGCACGTTCGCGTTAAAAATTGTCCGGGAACTTCCAGCATTTTATTCCCGTCTGTTCCGCGTTTTCCATGCACCATCTCCTTATCTCCGCCTTAGGTCCGCAACCCCAATACCGCTGTCTCTTTCCCTTTATCTCTGTTACGTCGTGTCTCGCAGTTCAGTTTCCCTGTTCCGGGTCCACAGGCACCGCTATCTTGGCCACGACTTCAGGCGGACATGCCGGAATTATTGTGATCGGTAGGCTTTCCTCAGGCTCAAAGGATTTCGGGTTATTACTCAACGTCAAAAATCAAAGCCGGGGATATGCGGGGATTAAGACGGTTACCTGATGTCGGATTATGCTTGCCGATGTTTCGCGCATGACTGCCGCCTGCGGGGTGCTTCCCGCGGCATCGTTGCGGTCTCTTTGGGACAGGAAATGTGGACCACTGGGTGAATAATATGGCGCAATCTTTGCAAATGCCATCGCAGGCTTCCAGCGTTTTCATTTGTGAATACGAATAGTAACATCTCCATTTCCGGCCTATTTTACAACATACAATTTCTTACCACCTATAAATAAAATAAAATTGAAGAAAGACTAAAAATTCTTTATACAACTAACACATTACAGTATAGGTTATTGGCTATGTTAACAAACATAACATTTGATTTTTTAATTCAGGGCCACTGGAAAATGGTAACACATCATTCTACCTCGTCGAAATATTCTAATCTATTTTACAAGATACAATTTCTTACCTCGTATGCCGTCTATAAATAAAATGAAATTGAAAAAAGACTAAAAATTCTTCATACGACTAACACATTACAGTATGGGTTATTGACTGTGTCAATATATATGACATTTGATTTTTTAACTCAGGGCCACTGGAAAATGGTAATACATCATTCTACCTCGTCGAAATATTGTAATCTATTTTACAAGATACAATTTTTTAAAACCATTTTCTGTTTAACTCATTTCATGTAGTGCCTAGTAGTTTATTCTGGCCACTTCAGCATAGAAATGAATTTACTGTTTATGGTCGTTGATAATTGAAGATCTTGGTGTATAGTGAAAATTGTTGGAGTCGATTATAAGAGATAGAAATTGAATAAAAATGTACTTTCATAATAATAATATTATAATGTACGTAAATTTTTCTAATGTATTTACAGCTTTGCCTATTAATTTTTGTTATAAATGCAAAAGATTCGTAGTCTGCTTTTAATATTTGAAGTGATATTGATTCATCTATTACACTTAAATATACCGGGAGCACTTTTGTAATTTTCATTGAAACTATTAGAAATATTCGACCATGAACATTAAAAATTCAATTACAATTGAAGTAATTACAACAGGGGGGGGGGGTATAACAGGAGGATTTTGTAACTTGGAATACGTATAATATAAAATAGTAATGGCATAACATTTTCATTCATCCGTCATTGTCAGCTATTTTTTCTTTACGTCCTGATTCAATTTTTCTAATTAAACAGAGTAATTTCAGGAACGTTAATGTCACGCTCAGTTTGAATGAGTATATTCGGCAGGTTTTTCTATATTTCACAACATTTTCTTTTTTAGAAACGTTCCAGCCAATTACAAAATAGGTTGGCTTTCATTCTGCCGTACTAAATTTTCATTAATAAAAGAATTGCGCTTTTTTTGAATGATGCATTGAGGTTTCTATGTATATATTATTCTTTGGTCATCTCTGATTTAAAAGAAGCTACGTGACTATTAAAAGAGCACCTCTGCGACTAATTCTGTATATTTCCCGCAGATGTCAATTAAATCTATAAAATATTCCTGCAAATATATACTCGCCAATTTCGGGTATACAATTTTAGGAGATCGCGTGGAACCATTCAGCATTCGGTAATTTGTTTAAGCGAAATTCCATAATTGAATTAATCGTATACATAGGATTCGAAATACAGTAATGCTTTCCTAATTTAAGAGAGAACCAAAAATGTTCGGATCATACGGCAATTGATTTTTTGATCATAGAAATGGCTGACTGTTCAAGATCCTTTAACACTTTGACTGCCAAACTGGAAAACCTCAAAAATTCCATAAAATCAAAGTAACATATTTAATGAAATAAAAATTGAAAAAAATTAAATGTATGATATTAAGTAGTCGCCCAACTTTCTTGCATTTTACAGTTCCTAATGAAATTTGGTACAATGAATATATTAACGTAAAAATTCATTTTAAAACCTGGACAAATAATTCCGTCACCCACATGTGGGTGACATGGCAGTCAACATGTTAAACATTTGTGGGTTCCATATCAACCTGACTGCAATTTTTAAAATTGTGTTGATATTATTATCAAACTTATTGTTATATTGAGCTACTGCACACTTTTTTTTTACAATTTATGCTATAGTTTATAAAGTTACAGTATTTATTATCAAAGCTTTCAAGGCTGGTAGTCATGAAATTTTTAAACCCTCGAAAACTATATTAAATAAAATATTAGCAACTGAAATTTTTACACTAATCAGAACACTGACGTTAAAATAATCACATAAAGCATGTGAAGTATTTAACGGATCGCTTATAAAAATTTATGAATAAATACTTCGTGAATAAAATATTATTCTATAATTACAAAATATGAAAATGTTTTTGCTGTGAATAAATTAGAAAAATAAAAGAGCTGTTGGAGAACGTATATTCTGTTATCAATTAATTTGTACCATCATTTTTACAACTGCAACATGATATTTTTAAAAGCAAATAAAATACATAGAACTTCACGTAAACGAAGTAATGCAAATATCTGCACTGAACAATTTCATTTGTACTTTCCTATTAGACCTTGTTTAATAGCTTTTAAACATCCATACCTCACAGTTAATGGTTTCTTAATTAACTTTGCAGTAGCAACGACAATTTCGATCGTGAACTACAAAGCCACCTTTATTAACGAATAATTGATAACTAGATCGAATGATTGATTTTAGAGTCATAATTTAACAGACGATTTTTAGGCTTATTCTAAATAAAAGTGAAATCAAAAAATATTCCATTAACGTATTAACTTCTAAATTATATCATTTATTATAATTATTATCAATTATATTATTTTCGAAATGAATAAAGATGGTTTTAGATGACTCGAAGATCTACATCTTATTATCGCGTTTAAAGTGTAATACTTAACACTAAACCTACCGACATTTCTTGAATATCTGTTCCTACGATTTACAAAATTGTACTGTGTCGTCCATCATTGCGGTTTGGATGCATTTGCCATGAAACAGTATTATCAACCAGGCACGTGCGTAACTTGATAGCGTCTCATTCGACAAGGCGGCTTATTTATTTTGAGTTGACCATGCCACATTGAGAATAACCTTTCTTTTATACTAATTGTTTAGGTTTAGAAGAGTAAATACCTTATTATCTCGTGCGGTCAAATTGACCGGCCGCGGTAGGTAGGACAAGATACATATATTTATTGGAAAAAAAAAATAAAACGAGAAACAAATACTGAAAAATACATTGTATACATACTTTAAGAAAAGTCGTAAAGATAAATAACGATTTGATAACGTTCGTTGTATCTACGAAATTGTACGCAGAAGTTTGAAAAGGTCAATTTGACCGTAGGTTTAGTGCTAAAAACTCGCAAGCAAGCATATACGGAGAATGAGCTGGAGTTGTGAACCGATAGTCGTGCTAAATGTTTGGAGCGATAAGTATTGATACGCAACCGGAAAAATTGGTATAGCTCCGCCGTATGTTCAGCATTGATTGGCACTTGAGAGATCGCTTGTTGGCGCGGATGAATAAAAAGGGAACGATATTCCGCGCTACGACCTGGACTCGCCATAGCGAGTTCTCGCGATCGTTCTTTGTTCCCACAAGCGGGCAGCATTTGTTGGTATCGCAACGAACAAACAGGACGACTCCGGAGCAACTCGGTGATCCGATAAACTGATAGATATCTGCCGGTACCACTATAATTAACGCTGACCTGGCGGCGACCTGGCGGCAATTTCAGCAACCAGCCGATACGACGATCATAATAATCGCGGCTAAATCTCTCTGCTTGTCAATCAGCCGACTGACATACTGCTCCGGCCTGCCCGGGGCTTTGCGTGTCCTGTGAGGATCGTTGCACGCTAGCTACGTCGATGCTCGATCATTAGGCCCGGTCCATGTTTCCTCTTTGCGCGACCCTCGCGTGCGATAGATCGATGCCCGTGGCGCGAGATCGGCCAGCCGTGCCAGATGGACATCGAGACTCGTTGCCTTTCAGTGCCCCTAATTATTTGGATTTGCGTACTGGCAGCTTCAGGGGCTTGGAGGTCATCGTGCAGGCTTTCATTTACCTTGCTCCAACGGCAGAATGTTACATGAAAACACAGAAAAATTGTTTCCTCGCCCATTCGACTCTACTTAACTTCGACGCAAGGCCTCTCGCTCATGAAGCTGCGAAACGCTCCAACGAAAACGAGCAGGCCGGACGTTCCATTTCTGCCAACCGTTTCCGTATCATTATTAACACTGTGACTGCCAAACTAGAAACCTCCAAAATTCCACAAAAACAAAGCAAGTTATTTATTAAAATAAAAATTGAACGTATGATATTGAGTAGTCCTCCAACTGTCTTGCATTTTCAGATGCTAATTGAATTTGCTACAATGAATGTATTAACGTAAAAATTCATTTTAAAACCTGGACAAATAATTCCGTCACCCACATATGAGTGATATGGCAGTCAACGTGTTAATAGACTGCGGATCTTTATGCGAAATACAAATTTTATAACCTGAATTGCAACAGACTGGTGTGAAATAGAAATTTATTTACTTTCTTAATACGTTTAATAGCTTGAAAATAATGTAACAGCATTTAAAAATTTTTCTAATGTTTTTACCGTTTTAAAATACGCCTACCCATTTTTGTCATGAATGCATAAAATCCGCAGTCTAATTATTAATACGCGGATATTATAGAAAAGATTACTTTATTAATACTAGACTATAGGCTAGTATTAATACTAGACCTTAGACCATACGACTTGCATTTTTTTTTGTTGAGACGTTAGAACAATTAGTTTAATACGTGACGTGGAAAATATTCTGACATAATCGCAATAGGTCGCAGGGAAAATACTGAGAGTTGTTTACAACTATTTTACGTGAGTCTGTATAGAAAATTTGACAAATAAGTTTTGTGGATTCGTGTCGATTATACATATTCTGAAAATGTCATCAAAATCGGCTGATCAATCAACAAACAGAAATTTTTACCATCTTTGAACTTTGTAGTTGTATAATTTTCAGAATACGTATAATTGACACCGATCTACAAAGCGTGTTTTAAATTTTCAATATAGGCCCACATAAAAATTTTGAAAATGGAACTATTAGAATATTATATAGAAAATAGAACCATTGATTGTTCTAACTTCTAAAAAAGAAAATCCAAGTCGTACGGCCCAATATTGACACTAAACCTACCACCGCCAGTCAAAATGACCGGTTCCAGATTTTTTTATTTTACAATTACTGAAATTACAAAGATGTTTTCGTGGGAAATGATTAGTTCGTAAATCCAAATAAATTCAATCTTGTCCTTTTTATAAAACAACATGTATCAGTTACTTTTAGGGCTCGGTAGGTTTACCATTAAACACGTTTGCGCAGAGAAGGCAATTTGAAAGGCATTTTAACCGGGCTAATTCGTTAATTGTTTAAGCGTGTGTCTCCCTGTGAAGGTGGTTGTTGGCATCGTCCCCAGAGGATCGCCAGGCGTTCGAAGGGCGAACATTAGCGTCGTCATTGAAAAAAGGATCGTTGCGAGGCACGGTCGGTGTTGTTCGTGTGATTTTTATCAGCAGGAAGACGCGACTAAGGAACCTGAACGAAAGTCGAAGTCCATCGGACCGTGGTACCTCGATGCACCTGTTTGATCTACGTTGATTAGCTTTATTTTTATGCCGGTCTCTCCTGTTGTACGCTTCCTACTCGGAATTGGCCGAAATTGCGTAATTTCACGCATGCGAGGTACGAGTTACGCGCAGCCCTGTGATATCGTAGATTAAACTGTTTAGAAACACGTGTAAGGGTTGTCGATCGCATCGCCCGTGAAACCTAACCTAACCCAGTGCAGCCCTGCGCTCGGTAATCTTGCATCTACGGGGGAATGTGACACGGGAACCGTGGGGTTGGGAACACTGAAAAACTCTGCGGGAATGTCTGCGATCTGTCAACAATTAAACAGTACCGGCTGGTTGCCATTCATTTTTTTACAGCTTTGTAACACCCATCTGCCACTTAATAATTTATACAGTGTAAGAACACGAGTTCAACCATTCCATTAGGCAAGTTTATAGAATAATTTTTTTTGTCTGTCGTCTCAGATAACGCTGTTCAATTTGACTCGGCAAACAATATTGTGTATAGTCCTCTCCATGAACAGACGAAATTTCACCAGCCTGAGATAAGCCATTCGCTTATGGCAACGTCTTCAACACGCCCTCGATTCTCTGGGATTCTCTGGTCAATTATAAAATCGTTAAGTAGTTTTTATTTAATCATAGTTATCTGCTTTTGCAATGAGTCACAAGTAAATAGTTCAAATAAGAACGTATTTATACAGACAAACCTAATTTTGTGCGGTAGATAGGGACCGCATAAAAGAAACCGCACAAAAAAAATATTCAGAAACTTCATAAATAACTATAACGAATAAGTTCTTACAACATATTAAAGACAATTTTTTTATGCGGTGGAGAGGGACCGTATAAAAAAAATTTCTCTTAGACAATATGTCAAAGATTTACAAAATAAATAATTAAATTACACATGGAAATATTAAAGAAAAATTTAATTTCTCATTTTAAACATGGAGAAATTTTCAAAATGCATACAATTCAATACTACTCGTCGTAGTCCAAAACGCGCATCTTCTTGTGATGTGAACGTTACAAGGGTGTTATAATGCCAACACCGCATAAAAGAAAATCGCATCAAACTAATCCCACAAAAGAAAAATCGGATAGAAAAGAACCGCGCAAAAACAGATCTGACTGTATTTGTAACCGAACGACTTTATGTTACAACCTCTTTGACAAATATTTCTTTTAGACTGTTTCCTACGAAATTCTGGAACACTGAAAAGAGTATAACACTGGGCAACTAGTGGCTCGCGGGCCACACACAAGATCGCTCCCCACTCCCGAGACACCCCCCCCCCCACGCTCCTATGAATTGTGGGAGAATGGGGCGGGGAGCTAGCAACCTATATAAAAAGTTGTCTCCAGGATAGATAAAAGCACGCTAGGGTAACATGAAGTGGCCAGTGGTGGGGGAACCTGTACCCTAGTGGAGGGGGTTGTGAAGCGACGGCGGGGAAGAAGTTGTCCAGGCCTGGTGTAAACAGTGACGGCTCATAGCTAAAATTAGTGGGGGTGCTGCTCCAGAAAATTTCAGCTCCCTATGTGCGCATGCGCACAACAGTCAACCACCACGCCGCTGTGAAGCGCACAGTTCCATACAAAGATTTTTATATCTTTTTATTACAGTGATTTCTCTGTATATGTCGCCAAGACCTGGATGATAAACGTCGCAGAATTATCCCCACTACCTCGGACGCCGAGGAGTGTAAACATAACACGGCTCGAGTTTGTCTCCTGGACGATACACGACGTTGGCGAGACGCGTGTTATTGACATATATCGAGAATTCGCTGTATATTACATGTCATCGATAATATCAAGTGGAAATAGGGGGTGCTGCAGTTCCAGTCAAATATTGTAATAATATTGTCAATAGACAACGCTTCGTTCGTCGTTGAAAAATTTTTGTGAAATCCGTGGCTGACCGGACGCGACGGTCTGAGACCTCGAATAATCGCGAGCCTGTTAAAGCGAGGTCCTGTCGCGCCGGAAATTGAATGTTTCGGACGGCAAATATTTTTGGTGTAAACTTAAATAGAATATGTTATCGTACGGTGAATAATAAACGCGGCTGTGTCAAGAAACACGAGTACATGTTCTCTCGATGCCCTATCAAACGTGGAAGTTTTGCGTCGAATGGGTCCTTGGGAATACATCCACTCAGAACTCGTTGTATACGATGCCGATGCAGTTGATGACGCCGGTGGTACGTGTAGCAACTGGCGCTGGGTCAGCAGATGGACCAAACTGACCGGCGCTTTCAGGGGAACAATAAAGTTTCATGCACATTGTATCCCACTTGAGTGTCCTATTGTCGTCGATATATATGACCCGGCCGATATAATTGTGATTTCACCCACGAGCCACTCCCCGGCTGCTCTTCAATTTTCTGGAGGACCGTGAACTTCTCGAACTATGGTGAATCACGGTCGAAACTGTTCTATGGGGGAATGTTATTACAGGACTTTCTGCGATCTGATAATAAGCAAACCGACAATTTAAATAAACTGTCGATGAAAAGAATCTCCATACACCATTTAACCATTCAGGGACGACCTCTGTTTACCGTAGTGAGTGTAAAGAATATTTCAAATTTTATTATATAAATAATATTGTGGAAATATTATTGTAGAAATAATATTGTAGTTCATAGCAAACGCGGTTTTAACCATTTAAGTATTGGTTTCGCACTATTTTCGTTTATCACAGGTCAATAGGAATATGGAATTAGTTTACTAATAATATTTGTAATAATTAGACTATTTTCACCCTTCCTTTAAATTACACTCAAAGTAACCGCCGAGTTTCATCTCAGTTTGTTAAACTGACACCACCCGCTTCTTCTGGTTTTCTTTCCTTCTTGAATTCTTTTCGTTTCTTCTTCCCTCTATTTTTCTTCCTTTCCTTTCGTACCCAGTCCCTTTCCCTCTTCTTCTTTTTAGTTTTTCTTACCCCTCCCTCTCTGAATTAAACGTAAAAATACACAGTGTCACATAATAAAATGTAATAATAAAGTGTCACATAATAAAATGTGACACTTTGACGCGTCTGTTCATAACCCGCCGGATCTACTTCTTACAAATTCCAAGCAGGCGAACTCGACGGCTATTTAAGGTCGATTGTGTCGAAAACAATGCTTCATACAAACAATTTTCATTGTACATTTTTCACTTAATTGTACTTACTTCCGGCTGTACCACCAATTACTGAGCACCCTGCATACAGTGAATTCTCGATATATGTCAAAAACACGGGTCACGTATCGTCGAGGAGACACACCCGAGCCGTGTTATGTTTACACTCCTAGGCGTCCGAGGTCTCTCAAGCTTCGTGGACCCTCACGGGGCATACCCCGTGGTAGTGGGGATAATTCCGCGACGTTTATCATCCAGGCCTTGGCGACATATACAGAGAAAACACTGTATTGTTGTAGACATAGATTTTTCTACCTTCTAGCTCTATTGAATCTACTTTCATTTATTTCTCCTGTTCTGTGCAATAGAAAATTATGAAAAAATTCAACAATATCATACCTAGTAGCAGACATAATTGTGAATTTTTCCAGAATTTTCGTTCCCAAATTGAATATTCAAACAAATTTAAAAGCTCAGAGCAGCTTAGAGAAATCAGTGTATTGATTTTTTAAAGAAACAAAATTGTTGGATATTTTGCATTTAATAAACTGCATTCGTGCAAAAAATGTCTAACCCCCACTGGACAATTGGAATATTATGAACAATTCAGTGGAACAAGTATTTTAGATTACGCGGTCGGCCCGAAAAGATGATTGCTTAACAGCCGAGGGTGGACGGTTTCGCTGCGTGGAAGAAATCAGTCTGACCGATCACGGAAGTCAATCAGCCTCGAGGGAGGATCATTAAATTCGAAATGTAAATCGCAAGGGGTAGAGCAAGTGGGCGCTAATATGCGCCAGATCCATTAATCATAACCCCGGGGATCGGCGCGAACCCCTCGCCGTGTCTGCGGGGGTTGCAAAACTGTGCGAGTGCTCAGAAACTGAAACAGGTTAACGTTAGATACACCCCGGCAAGCGGCGGCCGGTCGATTGGGGGACAACCGGCATTGTTCACGGCGCTGCGCTACCCTAAATATTAACAACGAGCGAACAGGGGTCAGTACAACCCTCGACAACTTTTCTCCGGACTGCTCCCTTTAGGTTGTTCCTCTTCGTGTTCGCGGGACATCCCGACGCGCGGATCCCGCCGCCGAGTCCTATTGGTTTATGAGAACGCTGGAATGCGAAAAGTCTCGTCGTGACTGATTTTCCACGGCCCTACAAGAATTTTCTGTCCATTTTGGCAACCGTTTGAACAGCCCTTCCCAAAGCCCCCGCAATTTTCGATATTACCGGGGCGGTGGGGCAAAATTGATGGCCGGATTTCAACGGCGAGTCTCGAATGTTGGCTCATTCTTCAATTTATGCGACGATTGCGAATGTTCGCGGCCATTTTGAAAACGAAACGCAAGCGATTACATTTTAAAATAACTGTTCAATTGTCTCCCAATGTTTCACAAGATGATGGATTCCTGCTTTTCTTCGAGGCTTCGAGGTCTCTGAAAATCGAACTTTTGCAATCATCCAATATTAATCGGAATAAGAAATATTACATTCACATAAATTAAGCAAGGTTCAAAATAGTATAGTAGACTGTTATGCAAAATAAAAATTTTCCAAGTCGGTTATACGCAACAGAAAGTAAATGGAAATCTAGGGTTTCTTTTAATAATCTTGATGGAACGAAAATAATGTAACAATAATAAATGCTATTAACATTTTCGCAGTTTTGTGTCTCTTCTATTTATTTTTGTCATAGATCTATAATATATGCAGTTTTATGACGAGCAATATAAACGGTAAGATTTATTAGAAAAACTGTTTCTGAAACAATTTTTGTGTCAACTTAGTGGAATTTTTCATGTGCCATTAGCTGTTTAAAAATTCGCTATTCGGATTTGCAATTGTACAAACAATAATGTACGTTGAACTGCTTTCTCTAAAAATAAAAACGAAAGATCGAAAAATATTTTTAATAATGATACGTATATAATTACCTCTACATTTTATGTGCAATTTTTTATTAAGACACTACATTTCTTGATGAAGAAAATTAAGAGAATTTGACGAGTAAATGTAAGGACTTTAATTACCCCGTTTCGAGTTCGATAACTTGGACGGTATCGCGGAAATAAATTTTAACTTTACTTTTTTCTAAGCCTTAAATAAAACTCTGTAATTTAGTTGATCAATTTCGTTCGCTCACATGCAAGCGATAAAAAATTTACTCTGTCCGTTTAGTACGGGAGGGAAATAAAATGTCTATGCCAGATATAAAAGTCGAGCACCGAATCCAATTGACTTGTAAATATAAAAGTCCATAAAAAGGGCTACTATAGTCACAGTGTTAAACATAAAATTAAGAAGTATTTTAAACTTTGTTAATGATTCTATTTTGTTATACCTTATACTGCGAACAAATTCTCTTAAGATGCATTTTATTTAATTATATTTTATTTAAATATAATTTTGACAAAGAACGAACACAGAAATTCAAGTAAAAAGAAATTCTACAGAAATACTATCTAATCGTACATTTTGGAAATTTTAATAGACATACAGAAATTATTCAAATAAACACTTTGTAGCTTTTTGAGTTCTTACAAACTGTCGACTGATATTGTTAAGTAGTTATCGTTAAAATAAAATTTCCTCTATTATCCAATGAAACAGAATTTTCAGAATTTCAAGTTTTCAACAATTTTATAGAACACCAAAAACTGATGAATTTTAACCTCAACAATTCCTCTATACTATTTGCGCATATTTCTCAAGATACGTATATATGTATTTCCCTTTCGGAAACGAAAACAATTAAAAACGAAGGAGTTCCAATAATTGCAGCCACGAAAATAGGAAACAAAAAGAAGGATCGTGGAACAAGGGGTGAGCAAAAAGCGAGCGGAAAAATAAATAATCGATCAATCTAATCTCTGTTGCGAAACGGGTTTGGTCGACGTTCGAGTTTCGATGGAAAAAAAGGGCCCTCGGGAAGTCCGCGGCGGAAAGACGGACTTCCAGAAACGTCATTGCGCACATACGTGATCCGATAGTGATCAGAACTATCGGGATAAGTGGTGAAACTGCTGCAATATGAAAGGCGACATCCCTAAATGGAGCAGTCGGTTGTGAAGGCAATATGTACCGCTCATGTGGCACGCGATTGCGCTCACAATGTGTTCCCATATACGGTTCCGTACATGTGTTCCGGTCAGTGGTTCTTCTCTCTCTCTGGTCCAGGCTGCCTTTTCCGGCTGTCGGGAGCTGCATTCCTTATTCGATGCGCCTCTGTGTCCACGTGCACTGTGCTCACCTGTCGGCCCCAGAGAGAAACGCGCTGCTCCGCACCGGCGATAAAATATCGCCAATCCCCGTCGCTGCGACTACAGCTGTCGGGAATAACAACCAGCCCAGCGAACGATAGAATAACACGCAAAAAAAAAAGAAGAACGCTCTCCCGGCCGTAGGAAAACGGGCCTCCTAAACTTTAAGTGTCAATGATCAGGCCGGATCGCGATCAGATTGGAACGCGAGTCCGTAAATCCGAACGCGTTTTTCAAATTGGGAATACCTTGCCAAATGATCTGTACCGACGAATAAAGGTCCCCTTCAAAAACCTATCGAAAACTTTCGAAATAAAACGCGAACGTCGCTCTAAGCGGTCCTCCATGTTTCTCACTATTCCTCGGAGAATATCCGATTTGCAACATACTCTTCAACGTTCATAGCGCATTTTGATTTATCGTCATTGCACTGTGGATTTTCGTGAACTATGAAAATTGTACGCGCTGATTGCAAGACGCAGGAGCTGCGTACAGTCGGAGGCAAATTTCAGTGCGGACCCTATAAAAAGTAACAACTTTTTTAGAATTGAACCAAACGATTTTCTATTGAGATGAAACTTTCTGCACCTATTATTGTATATACAATATATTTTATATTTTCGCTATAGGCACAGATAAGGACGTTGAAAATCGTGACCTTCAACTTTTTTCTTCGAACTTCCGAGCAATAACAGTTTCAAAGAAATATTTTACACATTATCTAGTAAATCCTTCTAACATATAAAAAAAAAAAGTTATGCTAGTGGTTCTAACATTTTGCTCACCCCCTGTATTTTCCAATCAATGGAGAAGTTTATTCGACGCGTTTATGAGAAAACAAAATGGGCGAAGTACAAAACTGAGACGACATTAGGAGAATTTAAAAAGACTATTACGCTGTTCTCGGCTTACCGAAATTATTAGAAGAAAAAGTGTATTTTTATTCAAGGGAGGATTTTTCTTAACTGTATTTCATAAAAGTTTGAAGGTTTCCATACAAATTCACAGTCTGTTTATAATATTAGTATATTATGCTCGCCAGGATTGTTCATAGCGAGCACAACAGTGAACAAAGTAACACTAAACTGTGACCGTTCCATATTCTAGAGTAGTCAAAATTCTAAAGCATTCCGGGGTATATGCATTATAATGCACTTTGCATAACAACGAAGATGTTGCAACGTACCTACCTACTGCCACGAATTACGTGGATATTCCGTTTCCTGGTCAGCGAAGCCAAGAACAGTAAATGCAAATGCGATGGGTTCCCGCGTGGTTAATATTAATGAATGAATTTTCTCTTCGCGCCTTCGGCCGCGCGTCCTTAAATGTGCTCTTTGAAATATCGCGGGATAGGGAATTAGGATGCGGAAATTATTGCGGTTCCGCGCATAATTTTCACATTACCGTAGCTCATGCGTGTAACGAGTGAACTCCTTGAAATTTATCGGATTCGAATGTTCCTTTTCTCTTAATTGCTTTTATTTGTTTTCCCCCGTGTATCCAATTTTTCACGCGCCCGTATATCACGATGCCAGATAAGAACGTGTTGACTATATCAGCACGGTCATACGTCTCGAACATGAGTGCTCGAGCTTCCTCGCGCCTTTATTTCTCCGTAGGTGTTGAATGATCTGACGTCACTGTGATCTTGAAAACGAAGGAATACAATTAGCGGCGGATTCAGTAAAAAATTTTCTAATATTTTTACAAACGTTTCAATTTGTAACATTTTGGATCGAAACATTTCAGAGAAAAGTGAACGATGGATAGCAAACGTAGAGGCTTCCATCTTGAGAATGAGTCCAGGTACATTGTTGTACTATTTTTCAACGAAATTGTTCAGATATCGACAATTTCTTGAGAAAGAGAAGTTTAGTAAAAGAAGAAGTTTACTAAAAAGTGTCCCTGTCTAAAATTAGTCAGCGTCCAATCAGCTGTTTCACACGATTAAAGCACTAAGCAATATTATTTAGTAATAATTAGACTGCGGATCTTTATGCAAAATAAAAAATGTTCATTGCAAGACACAGAAGACAAATAAAACATTTTTTCTTTTTTTAATTATCTTATTAAACCGAAACTAATACGCTGCGGTCCTTGAATGTTTTCAATATGGCCGCTGCTTTAAATTCTGCGTACCCATTTTTATAAAAAATGTTTAAATGTTTAAATGCTCTTTATGGACAACAAAGTGGAGACTTATTGTTCTTGTCTACAGCTGTAGTTGTATTTACATACAATTGAGAATACACAATTACAAATATATAAATATTTACGACATTAAAATTAGAATTTATAATATTCTGTGGATGGAACATAGCATATGCAAAAGAGATAATGAATAAGTATTTAATACACAGTTCTTGTGATTGTGATAAAATGTTAGATTAAACTTGATTCATTTTTGTTATATTAGTTCTGACAAACGTTTCGTCGCTTATTAATTAAAATTAAATTATGAACTGAAATCTTACTGTATCTTATTTTTATCATAAATGCATAAAATCCGCAGTCTAGTAATAATTGTTTACAACGTTACAAAAGATTTTAAGATGCAGAAAATTTCTGTACTGTCCCTTTGCCCCTAATTCTAGTTAATGTCGGCACTGCTTTAAAAATGACTTAAAAAATAGCAAAAATTCATTTAGCATTACTATTAGGGGAACCCATAAGTAATCAATTATTTGCAAAGAATTTGTTTTGCCTTTAGTTCTGTACCGATCGCTAAAGAGGAAACACGTATTCTTTTACAGTTTTCGGTAAAGCAGCCTGCACTTCATTGCTATCCAGATTTCGTAGAGATCCATTTCTTAGCAGAATCGTTACCGGAGATGAAAAATGGATTCTTTATGATAACATAAAGCGTTCCAAGCAATGGCTTTCTGCAAATGAAACCGCAATATCAACTCCTAAACCTAGCTTACCACTTAGAAAGGTATTACTGTGCATTTGTTGGGACTGTCGTGGCATAATTCACTTTGAGTTGTTGAAACCTGGAGAAACAGTTACTGCTTTGCTGTATTGTCAGCAATTACAACGGTTGTATTCAGAACTATTGAAAAAGAGGTCATCTTTAGTGCACAGAAAATGTGTAATACTGCAAAGTGACAATGCCCGGCCCCATACAGCGAAACTCACTCACGAAAAAATCAAAGAATTGCAATGGGGAGTTTTACCGCAACCCCCGTACTCACCAGATATTGCTCCCTCTGACTATCATCTTTTCAGATCTCTGGAGCATTATTTAAAAAATAAAACATTCACTGCTGAAGGATTCACCTTGAATCATATTTTGCTTCACGAACCCTGGATTTCTATAAGAGGGGGATTGAAAATTTGCAGGAAAGATGGCAAACTGTGCTTGATGACGATGGAGATTATATAATAAATTAAGAAATAAAAACTTGAATTTACCACAAAGTTTGTTTTAGGTTTCAAAATAATTGATTACTTATGGGTCCCCCTAATATAAACAACCTTAGAGCGTCTCCAACAATTTTCCTACCAACTGTATCTACCATCACAAACTTTTTCAAAGACTGAAGAGGTCCAATGGAGTGTTCTCGATCCTCCAGCTAAAAATGCGCGATGGCGAGAAACTTTCTTCAGGTCTGGACAACAAAGCCCGACAAAGGGATGTGCGCGACGGACAATGACGTCGCAAGGGTGCAACCATCGCGAGGCAACCATAGGGTACACCGCAAAAGTTCTGTTTCAGGCAGATTCCTGCAGCTTCGGGAAAGTAGAACGTCTTGTCGAGGTCCCGATGGGTGTTAACAATTCCGGTGGCAAAAGTTATCGCATAAGTCGTTACTCCGCCGTCACATCTCGTCCAGAGGCTTATCTACATGTTTCTTCCTCGAAGCGGGCTTTATCGCAGTATGCTAATTCTTACCGGAAAGATGCAGCCGCGTTAAAGCGATCGCGCGAATAAGATATACCGTGCAGATATCTCCGGTATAATCCGTGGTATTAGTAAGCGTCCCCGTGACACTAGCATATTCTGCCGGGCTACTCCATTTGCACCCGGACCCCTATCTCGACGTCCTTCCAGTTCAATATAATACCCGGTAATTCCCCCGGGGAAACGATTCTCTGCGGATCTCCCGGCCCGAAGAAGTCCTCTTCCCTCCCTCCCACCCTCTCCGCCCCCCGCCCCCTTGGACTACGGATTCAACCCCCGTAAAATAACGGGTCGGGATACGTTTTGACAATTCTATTACGATTATTTCCTCGTGGCCGACAGCTGCTCCACGCCTGGACCCCCGGTGACAGGTAGCCTTTCTGTTTTATCGAGTAATAAAACGGGGGCGTGAATTCGGAGGTGTGGGGTTCAGCTGCGCCCGATTAATCGGTTTGTCGCGGATTTTCGGAGAGAATTGATGGAACTCCCCCCTCCCCCTCCGAATCCCCGACCCACGTAGATGCTTAACTTATAATCCCTGGCTGGAGTAAATAAAAACTGGACGCTCCTCGCGATCGCTGATTGGCCCATCTTACGGCGACTCCCGTTCACACGATATGCTATTCCGAGGGAAAACTTGATTTGGCTAGCTCAACAATTAATAATCTTAATAATATTAACACTAAACGTACCAAGAACTTTGAGCGACTAATGTGTGCTGCCTCCTAAAAATTACTAATTTTTATAATAATGCGCGAATAAAGAAATTTACTCGATAATTCCCCGTGGAAGCATCGTTATAATTTTCATAATTGTGAAGAGAAAAATCTAAATACATCTGTGGTACGTGTTTAATGTTAAATATACCAAATTAATTTCAGGATTTCAGTAGAAGAGAGTTCATTATAAAATTTCTTTCCACTATTTTGTTTTTACCCTATGTAGAGGCAGCAAGTTTTCGTCGCCAGGAGCAGACAAATTTGCATAAACACCGTCAGGACCGCGTGTAAATCTTTGAAAAATCTTGACAGAATGTGTCATGAGTAATCGAAGCGTCGGGAAGCAGTAATCCCCCTGGCGACTTAAAATCTCAAAGAGAAAGGGGTTACAGGAGATACGAGCGACGAAGAAGAGCGTGATAGGCGATAAATCAGCGCGGGAGTTTTCCGGCACCGATGACAAACACAATAAGTCCCAATTTCGGTCATTTATATACGCTACGCCTGGGATAATATGACGCCGGATCCTTTGTGCACACAGGACTAGGGGTTCGACGGATACACACGAGTGACGTCACTTACAAGGACATAAATCAAAGCGAAGAACCAGCGTCCCGGTCACGGCGTCGACGGTTCCCTGGGGAACTAAAGTCCTTTTTTCACTCTGACAAAAATTTCGCGGATCACCTACAGTTCCTGCACGCGCTTTTGTTTACAATCAGAGGGTCGAAGGAAGTGGATTTTGTTGTCTCGGATGTGTCGGAGATCCAGATTGTTTTTAATCGATCGCACTTTATCAGATCACCACTTCGTTTGTCGTCAATATAAGAATTTAATTATTTAAACCTCGGATGGCGGACCATTACTTTAGAGTTATTTACCAATTGTTTTAAACATATTTTTTTAGTTACTTTTCACAGATTTTCTATTGGTCCTAATGAAACTGCTGCCACTTCTAGCGATTTTTATTGCCTGGGTCAGAATGGACCCGAGCTTCGCCGTTCAACGGTTAACTCTAGTTAACTAAGCTATCTACGAGTAACGTTATTATTAAGCATTGGTGGAAATAATTCGTGACAGTATTTGTTGATATTTCGAGAACTTTTTCTCCACAGAGGATTAAAAATGGCGCTGTTCCATTTGTCATGATTGCAAGACTTTAGTTAGTTAAATAAGAGATATAGGAGTCACTTTTTATTCTATGGCAGTGTTTAATACTTTGACGTGTGATTTATTTCTATTAGAAAAATGTTTTTAAATATTTTCACAACTCTTTGTTCGCAAAAGGTTAGAAATGGTACCGCCAGGTTTGTCACGACGACAAAGACTGCGGATTTTCATGCATTTAGAGTATGTCGGAATCTATAAAGAACTTATAAAATACAAAGTCGACAAATTTCGTTTCAACAAAATTTCTGTCAACGTCGTCATCTTCTGTCAACTATTGATAGAATCTTTGTGGATTTTTTTATATCTGACTAAGAATTAATATTTTTCGAGTAATTGTCAACTCGCCAAAAATAATGAAAAGAAGAACGGCGTTTCTGCTTATTTTTCTAAGAAAATGTTTCACAAAGATTCACAGTCTGTTCGTCGCTGAATCTCCAGAGGGAGCGCTCTAAAACTGAACGATTAATTTTCTAATTAAAAGCAGCGTTTCACCGGGCACGGAGGAACGGCGCTTATAATCAGCGATAAAACACTTGGGTGAATCCACCCCCTCCAGCGGTTCGAACCGGGCCCATTATCTTATGATAATTCGCTTGCCGGGGTTGAAATTAATCGAGTAACTACAATTTCATAATGGCTACCCCTAACTCCACTAGTCGCCCGGCACCGTATCGGAGGGGTCGTCCCTTTGTCTTTCTCTCTCTCTCTCTTGCTCTCTCTCACTCTCCACCCCCGAAGTCCCTCCATACCATCGCGCCCGTATAACTGGAATGACATAATTGAATAATATAACGCGCAGCCACCCTTCCCGGCGCAGAAACTGGAACCGCATCGGGCTGAACTGAACTGAGTAATGGTGGTGCGAGTCGAGGACTCGTGGGACCTCTCGTCACGCATATTTCATTACGCGATCCGGCAACCCTGCAGCCCTGCAACCCTGCAACCCTGCAACCCCGGCAAGCCCGATCCCGTCGCACCCGCCCCCCGCCTCCGACGCTATTCCAGGTACAGCCGAATCGAATCCGGAAATCAGCGAACTTAATTAAAGCGCATCAAGTGTCGATTCCGTTTCTTCCGAAAAAAGTTTCCGGAATTCGGCCGCCCTTTTACTCATGTCTCGATCACAGAGTTTAATTCTTGCGGAAACCGGTGCATTTACGTGTCTATTACTGTTGCATGGATTTCTCTTGGGATGTGCGACCATGGACGGGCGGGAGAGAGGGAGAGAGAGAGAGAGAGAGAGAGAGAGAGAGAGAGAGAGAGAGAGAGAGAGAGAGAGAGAGAGAGGAGAGGGAGAGAGAGCATTAAAATGGCATTGACTCAAAAAAGATTTCTGTCGTACAGCAAAATTGTATCGCACCTTCGCTGCAAAGGTGATAAAATGCCAGACAGTATGCTCTTCAAGGGGCGAAGCTGTTTGCGAATAAAATTAGTCAGTACTTTGTTGAGTAAGTTTATGAGCAGGAAGAGCGATGGTCAATCAACAACTTATTAATATTTATGATTATAATTTATACAATAACAACGCACATTTGTAGAATGGAGAACGGTGCCAAATAATTATACAAGAGTCCCAATCACAATAAAACAGTTGACAAAATTATATAGTACTGTATATTACCACTATACTATCATGAAACTAAAACATCGACGAACTTGTTATTTAATTTGCAGAAATGATTCCAAAGGAACAACTTAATTTGGATTGTTTTCTTTATTAATTTCATGATTTTAACACATATAATATGTAGTATATGTATTATAAGCATATTTGTATACGTATTATATTATAGCTATTACGTAATTTCATATGAAAAAGAATTAGGCAGAACTGCTGTGTGGTTTTCGGTCAGGATGATCATAAGATTTATAAATAAATATAACTTCCGATTTCCTAAAAAAATTAGGTACGTCGTGCATAAGCATTTTCCGCGATTTCTTTCAACAACAGTATCCCATGAACCCGTGCGCTGTACCGGAAATCGGAACGTGATCGGAAGTATACACTTTTTCAATTTCATTACGTATGAGAAGCATGTTTGTATTACAACGTGTTTTAATTCATGCGGCTTCCTTTGTAAGTTCAACTTTGTAAATTAAAACATCGATTGATTTATATTCGCCGCTTCCTACACGTTTTAGTTAGGTATAGGTGCACGTACTCTTTCCGGTGATTGAACAAAGGGTACCGAGTTTCCTTACCGCTTATTTAATTTGAATTACGCTGCCGCGGAAATTCTAACCTGCACGTTATGAACGTGCCCATCTTTTAAGGGCAAAACTTAATTCGCTCACATACGTTTTCCTGTAAAATTAGGGTACGTGTTGTCTACGTGATAATACCCTGAAATATAGCATACCGTATAAATGGCGAAATTCTAACGTTACACTCAACTTTTAAGCATAAGAAATTTTACAGAGCGTTCTAAACTAATAATAACTTTACGATAAAATAAATAAATAAATTCAGGGTAGGTATTATAAATAGCCTGTGGATCTTCGTGTAAAATAATTATTTCTCGTAACAATTGCATTAGGTAGAAATCAGGTAGAAAATTCTTTCCTTTTATCACTAAACCTACCACGGTCAAAATGACCGATTTTATATTTCACAATTATGGAGACTAAAAATTCATTTACGGAAAATAGTAGATTAAATCTCCTTGTCCAAGCATTTATTATATTGAAAATTACCGGCAATCTCAATAAATTTAGGGTTGCCATTTTTAAAGGCAGTATTTAAAATTTGTGTAATTGTCATTCACTGAGCTACCTCTGCTCCCTCGTCAGAAATTGATGTTCATTTATCGATCATTTGGTCTATTCTTCGTTTAATCCTATGCCAGATTATGATATAATCTATAACCATGAACTATGATTGGGCAAGAACCATAAGTCTTGCCATAGTCTTCTTATAGAAACAGCGTTCGGGAGATTATGTGTTCAATCACTGGACAGGTCACCCTATTATTCGCCATATTGCGACCGTATCAAATTTGTATTATCTCATGTTTGCCACGCATAAAGGAATCGCTGAACCCAAATGATTGGAGTACCTAACAGCGCAACACTTCCTTCCTCGACCCCCGATTTCCAGCAGCCATGATCCGAGCGCATTCCGTTCAATCTCGAAATGATTGCGTTTCGAGGAGAAAAAGATTGCCATGGAAGTGCAGTGATTATCAGCAAGCCGATCACCGATAAGACGAAGAGTAGCGCTTAAGTGAATCGTCAAATCGTTTTCCGTCACCCTCGAAGCCTAGGGGGATGCATGGACACATGTATCACATGCTGCGCAAACACCCCATCTTCGCTCTCCCATAAAGCTCTATCTGCTCTTTGTCCCAGGGGGTACCGCCGTGCTACTATTTCCTCCGTCTCTGTCGCGTGCCCTTCAAGCGAAAATGACACGGCCCTTTCCGCCTTGGAAAAAGAAGTCGCGCTCTGTTTATCCAGCTGGCGTGTTTAAATGCCGGTCTAACGCGGCGTAAAATTATATGCAAAAATCCCCATCAAATATGTAAGCCTCCCTAATGCACCGGGAAATTGTTACGTATCCTGGCCGACCTTCTGGGATTATTACAGCACGATCCTCATGCCACCCCCATAGAGAGCGAGCGTGCGAGTCGTTTTGGGGGCCCGAATGCACTGCAGATTTCCTTTTCGATCATTTTATTAGATACTTGTGTAAGTCCTTTCTTTCGGTAGAAAAATGGAAAAGAATTTATTCAAAGAATTTTCTGGTCAATATAAAAAAAAACCATCAAATATATTCTGTTATGCTTTAGAAAAGGCTAATAATAATAATAAACTAACGTCATCGTTTCGCCGATTTTATAAAGGTTAATGGAACCACAGTTTTTATACCTAATTTCACATTGAATTCTGTTGCGGAAGAATTTTTGTTTAACGAACGGGGCGAAAATTCTCCTAGTTTTAGCATTGTCCTTTCTAGGAACGAGCAATTACTTTCTCCAGTTGGCTTGCCTCTGAATGGGTTAGGAATTAGAGTGGGAATCATTGGGTGCGAGTAAGACACAAACTGGGAAAAAATGGCGTCTAACATCGGACACGGGCCTTCTTCGTGGAACCAGTTCCGGGAAGTGGTGGGTATCATAAAAGAATTATGGCAGGAATTGTAGTTTATTAAAAAACTAACGAATGTCATATTTGATTATACCTACTTATAAATGAAACCATATATAAAAGAAATTTTTTCAAAATCGAAAGTAAAAATAAAAACATTTCATTATCAGTTTATGAAACTTAGAATTAAAACTTAGAATTAATTACGAAATATTAAAAATGGTCTGTTGGGATAGTCAAAAAAATTGAGAAAATCCCACGTCATAAAAATATTATACTATCTTCTACATTTTAAAATTGACACTAACAGAATGTTGTAAATAAATGCAAGTACATTCTGAGTTAATGCAAAAATATTTATCGTACTTCAAACAAACGTTATAATAATGATTTGAACAAATATATTTGATTTATTTACCAAATGTAATATCATTTTTAAAGAATTGTTGCACATTTTATAGCAAACGAGACGCAAAGAAAATTCGTGCGTACAAAATAGCAGGAACTAGGGTTTAAGGGCTGAGATTGAATGGTAGTCGAGACACCTGATTTTTAATTAATCGACCCGAAATGCTTAACATTTGTGATTCGTCATTGGCTCGTTTAGGGAGAGAGAGCAGAAAATTAATCCTTCGAGGATTGGAGGGAACAGGATCTTTTCTTGCACCGATTCGTCATAGAATGTTATACCTGGAATTTACACGTTGAAAGGACACAGTGGCGAGATGTGTGGTCCGGTAATTAACAGTGAGGGGCCCCTCGTGTGGTATTCGCTGTAGGATTTATACACATACCCGATCCATCACTTCTGTTATTCCTTTCGCCAAACTATTTTCTTCATGTCAAAACGCCATCCCTTTTTTTCGCGTGCCACTTTACAATATTCCGTTTTAGTAATTTCAAAATATAATTATTTTTTAAAACCTCAGCATCGAACTGTAATACCTATTGCGAAACAGCCTTGCTAAGTAACACTAACACGATTGATCATTTTCATGTATATATACATATTTTTTAAATGCAAATCTATTGGAAATTCTTTTTAAAAAGCACTATTGTAAATAGCAATTGTAAAATTGTACGCACACAATATGGTTTTTTGAAAACATATTGTAACATTAACTTTATAGTTAAAACCCTACTGTCTTCAATTATTCTTTGGAAACACCGTACTAAATAAAAAAAGGTGAAACTTTCCTCCAAAAATTATTTCAATGTTTCACCTTAAATTCTGAAGCAGCAGCAGATTTATACCAATGATGTAAAACAAACAAAAGGACCAATGAAACTTGTATAATACGTTCATGAACATTTTTCCATTTTTTCTTTTTCTGAGATGTTTTGTTCGACCTTCGGTGTTAATTACTATAACTTTTAAAAAAATTGATTTCTTGTTCTTTTGTCTAGCATTACATAATTGTAGTAGATAAAATCCTCTGATGACATATCTGGTACCACAAAGGATGTTTTATAGAATTGTTTTTAGGAAAATGGTAGCCACGTTCTCCAAGTTTAAGATATTCAGCTCAACTTTTTATAGCACATACTACTTAAACAACACACGAAAGATGTACATATTCATTTTCTACAGAAACATGATATTATATATGAAAAATGTTGTTCAGTTTCTTTTATTTGGCAACCATTCAGAGGTAGGTAACCCCTTAATAATAATTTCTTCGGAGCGTCGTGAAGTTTATATCAAGCAACTCATGGTAGTCATCGAGATGATAGGGGTCAGAACGCAAAGCAATTTGTAGGTAGCAGCCAGCAGGTTGTCAGGTGTCGATGGGGGGCCGAATGTCAGCGGGGGTTCCGCTACCTAACAGTAGTAAGGCTGCCGTCGCTTATTCGACGGCCCCCTGCGATCCCTACATGGACCTTCGTCCTTCGATCCTCGATTTTTGGCCATTTTGTCTTCATTTAAGTCAGGATTATTGGTCTTTCACACTCCATGGATCGATCCTGTTTTCGAATGTCCTGCTGAAAGGAGACATCAGATAACTGCACTAAAGCGACAATATTTGCATAGGTAATCCAGATTTATGGTCGCTGAAGCAACATATTTATACAGCATCGTTTTACTTAATAATATTACAATCACCATAAATAATGTATTCAAACGGTATGCAAAATTAAATTTCTTGTAATTTTTATAACGCTGTTTGAAAACATTCTTTTGCGAAAACTGTATTTTATTGTGTATGTTTGACACCATTTTGTATAACTGTCTAACTTACTATTAAATGTTATGCTCTTTATGGAGAACAAAGTGGGGACTTATTGTTCTTGTCTACAGCTCTAGTTCTATTTGCATACAATTGAGAATATACACAGTTACAAATATATAAATATTTGTGACATTAAGATTAGAATTTATCATATTCTGTGGATGGAACATAGCATATGCAAAAGATATAATAAATAGTTATTTAATATACAGTTCTTGTGATTGTGATAAAATGTTAGATTAAACTTGAATCATTTTTGTTATACTAGTTCTGAGAAACGTTCCGTCGCTTATTAATTAAAATTAAATTGTGAACTGAAATCTTACTGTTTGAAACATTTAATTTATTATACAATTAATCTTACAATTCACCAACAACTTATTCATAATGAACAAAACATTACATAAAAAGTTAAAATAGTTCAGTAAATGATATTGCATGTCACAAAATAAATATAAAAAATAAACAATGTACTTTAAAAATATGCAAAGTATGGAAAATAAATATTACATGTTTCGAAGTCTCCGAAATTTTAAAGAGTGCCATTTTGAAAAAGTCTATTACAGCAAATTTTTATTCGTGTGTCTGGTTGTTATAAATTTTCAACGAACATACACGCTCGCATGAATATTCAGGACGTAATACTTGCAACGTTCGCGCAGGACAATTAATCGTAGACTTATGGGAATCATAAATATGCAATCGGCGGGGTCGGCGAAAGAAAAGCTGGCGAAAAAAGCGGACGTGAAATAATCCGATTACAATAATCTGTGGCCGCCGCGCCGGTGACATTACGCTGTTCGACTCCATTGTGATGCCAATGTAAAAACGATGCCGCACGATATGTTTATTACCAAACACCGGATGGAGATCAATATTCATAAGTCCGGGTTCGGTTGGACCCGGACTGGCGCTCATCGACTGTGGCGGCCGAGCATTATTATTTTAATCAAGCCCGTATAATGTCTCTGCAAATTGCAGGGTGGCCTCTGTTTAATGACCGGAAGGACTAGCACACTGCAACGGATGAGAAATCACTGCGAAACCGGAAGCTTCGTATCTACAATCCGCACAGGTTTTGTGTGATTCCGAGAAAAGGAGCGTTTGGTGAGAAAAAGGAGAAGAATCTTCCGTTGCCTATACCCTAAATTTCGTGACGTAGATCCCTCTCAACATCGCTATACAATTAATCATTATTTACGTTTCTGTCACGTTCGTAACTTACTATTAATATTAAAATAAAACCAAACATTTGCTTTATTAAATTGATCACTTTGAAAATCTTCGATTATTTTTGAAATTGTTGATAATACTAAAAAATACTTCAAATAAAAGTTAAATGGATTTGAGGAACATATGACAATTTCTTAATGTTTAAAATTTTTGATTTGTTATAAATTAAATATTAATCATAATAATTGAAATATAATAAGAATTGTTATAAATTGTAACTTTCCTAGATAATCGTGATATAAAAATGTACGCTAAAACAATGGACTGTAATTACACTACAATGTTAATGAACGTTGTAGAATATTTTGAGTATTGACATAAGGGTTAAGCTAAAAAATATTCACAACTTCTTCTTGTCTGTTCTCGTGGGCCATTTACAGCAATAAACATGTTTCATGAAACCAAACTTTTTCTTTTGATACACAAAGATTGCCTAATTAAAGTCATCATTTTACGAATAAGAAGGAAAATACAAATTTTTACTGCCCGTAGAAACAATTTTCATTCAATGAAATAGCATAGAATTTCCTAACTAAATTTTATTACTTTAATCAGTAGACTGTGGATTTTATACGTTGTTAAGAAAAATTGGTAAATCAAATATAAAGCATTGTATGCATTTAAAAAATTGTATAGTTTCCATTCTATAGAATTATTAAAAAAGTGAATGAATGCCTATGGAGCTCCTGTTATTTGCAATGAATACAGACAGTTTTTACTTTGTGTAAAAATACACAGTCCATTTGAATCATTATTTTTTTAATGTCATAAAACTTGATGAAGAAAGCAACATATTATCCCATCACTACGACCTTTGAATGTACATATTTTTTAACCAACAGAAGGCGAGTAAAGCATTAAAAAAAAATATTCATTCCATTTTTCCTGGTGAAAAAATTAACATTAAGAAGCAGCGGGACTCGTTTTTGGGAAGAATAATAATAAAAGGCGGCGTCGATCAAGGGAATCGGAGTTCAATCAAATTTCACTTTTGACCCGACACTCGTAACGCTGTGATTGTCTATAACCGGGGATTCCAATCAGCATTCAGCCAATAAAACCTTCAAATGCTCAATCCGTAGGAACAGCTTTCGTTTCGTCGTATTGACGCGAATTATCAGAGACAAAGGACACCCGATGGAGGGAGGGGAGGAGAGTGGTGAGTCTACCCCGAAGAAAGGAGGAAAGGGGGATCGAAGAGGGGGAGGGGGCTTGTCTCATTTTACTTTACAAGAGGGATTTAAAAACGAGGCACCATTTGACAGCTATTGCCGGTCGCTCGTCTCCCGGGGGCTCCGAATTAAATTTAAAATATACAATAAACAGGGAAACAATCAATAATCGTGTCCCTCCGTCGTGTTCGCTTGATATGTCGGTAATTAAAAGTCGGCCCTGGCCTCGACGCCTCTCGCGCCCGAGGCTCCTCTGCCGGAAACAGAGGGTTTACCTTAAATTGTGAATAATGACATCGTCTTATTGCCGATGCCGCTAAAATCGTTACCTGAGATCCGCGCCCTACCCGAGGCGAATACGTTAGGGGTCTTGTTTTCCGCCATTTTTCTGTGCCCCGCGAGCCGTGCTCCGATTTCGAAATTTTTACCCTCCTTCGCGTAATTTGATTTATCGCGAAATGTCACGTCTTTGTTCGTGCTTTCCTCTTATCTATTCTCATTCCTTTCTATCTCTACCATGAGACTGTCTTTAAACTTTCACGGGACGCTAAACAAACCCTGAAATAGATTATAATTATCGCTAGATTATAATACAATGAAAGCAACGTACATGCTGGTACAACGAACTTGGTGCAAAATAAAAATTGTCTGCGTCAATTGGAACAGCAGCCATACATAGAAGCTTCTCTTCCTCTTCTCTCTAACCCTAACCTCTCAAGCCGGTTCGACTTATACGCGCACGCCCACATAACCTCAATCTTTGTTACATTTTTAAATTAGATTTGAAATTAATCGGAAGTAGTATCCGTTTCACGTAATTTTAAAGAAATCGCAATGAAAAGTACTGAATGATACAAAATTAATTACTGCCTGGGTCAACAGTTTTAGAGGTTAATAATTTTAGTAAGTTGAAAATTATGTATTCTTAAATTCTTGTAATATCTGAAGTATCTTATACTGTATCCACTTGTTTTTGCTATAAATGCATAAAATCAGCAGTATAATTATGATGAATATAGTGTCTGAAATGTGTTCTCAGTCATGATTTCGCTATGCGAAGATATCCGTCATTTTGTGTACTGATTTAATGTCATCGTTGTTACATTAAATTCATGTATAAGGCTAATCGAGGTGTCACTAACACTATTAAATTTCTATTCACATTAATCGTTCAAACATTAATAAATTTGTATTAATTTCTAAAATTAATTTACAATAATAGTTTAACCGCTGACGCTGCCACTAAATACACCACTATTTAATTTAAATATCTTGTTCACACTTTCATCCATCTTTAAAGTTAATTTTTACTTAAATTACATTATAAATTTTTTAAACAATGATAAACATTTACAATGATAATACATTTCATTTATAAATAAATTCTAATAATCAACTTATAAACTATAATAAAATTTATTTAATACATATCAGGTCAATCCTCGGGCCAATGTTCTCAAGGAACAAACGCGAGTAATGGATTCCAAGTTTCTGGCGTATGGTTCCCACAGAATCACGCTCTCCTCGCTGGGCGATACTGATTGCAGGATGTATTTTTTTCCTGTCCATAAGCGACAATGAGAACTCGACAAAATCGGGCCTTGGCATTGGAAGTAACAAATTTCCGACAAACACGAAACGCAACGAAAGACGGTAACTTTTTCTGGACGTTTAAAGGCCACTTTTACTGCGCGCGGAGCCTTGGTCTTCACTTATCTGATTGCTTGATCGTCGATTCAAGGGATCCGTTCTTACCGATCGATAAATAACAAGCGCATGCGCGACCGGCGTAGACTTATTTAATAATTTATATTATGCGCGTGCACATAAATCGACGACACACCGAAGAAAGCCATGATGTATGGGATAATTTGACGTATAGCGAGGCCACCGATCGCAGCGGCCATGTATGGCTGAATGACCGACTGTAAATTACTGGCACGTCGCGTAAAAACAACGGGGCTGGCTGTCCTGCCTCCCCTGACCAACGTCGACGTCCATCGACGTCGATGTCTCATCGACACTCGAATCCCCATTAACTGCGGCCTGACGCGGATGGTGAATCGAGTCCGTCCTGCAAGATACTCGCTCCGACTTGATTCAACGAGTTCTGATTGACCTTTGTCTTCTTTCGACCAAAGAAAAACCGAACACCAAGATGACGCGAGGTCATCGTCTGTTCTCCGGTACAACTTTTGCATAACATGTTTATAATACTGTCAGACCTTAAAAACGTGCAATCAATTCTTTTTTCCTTCAATCGGAGACTCGGATCTGTTGTTTTCCCAAAAATTTCAACCTGGATGCCCAGATGTCTGAATTCACGCGGTCTGCGCCGCGATAGTGGGGATAATTCCACGATATTTATCCTGCAGGTCTTGGCGACATATATAGAGAAATCACCGAACTCGTTTAACCCGCGATACAGTGGAACCTCGATATCCGAACCGGTTTCTCCATTGTTATTCGAATACGCGTTTGACATGTTCAGTCTAAAGCGATTTATACACGGTGTTCCAAAAATGTTGTATTTCCTTGAAAGGGGTGATTCCTAAGGTCATTTGAAATAACTTTTTCCTTTACGAAAATGTTCTCCGCGGCTTCGTTAAGGAATTTTTAACGAAAAACACGGACCAATCAGCGCGCGGATATAGCAGACGGGTGTCGGCTGGGCGGGAGGTCCTGCTGAGCGTGACGTTGGCATTGGCTGAGCCGGAATCCGTCCGCTGTAGCTGCGCTCTGATTGGTCCGTGTTTTTCGACAATAACTCCTCAACAAAGCCGCGGAGAAGATTTTCGCAAAGGAAAAAGTTACGTCAAATGACTTGAAGAGTCATCCTCTTCAAGGAAGTATAACAATATTGCAATGATTAAAGTACAAAGATAAAATATTGGCTCACAATTATCGAAATTGTAAAGATGCACGAACGAGAAATTATTCAACAAATTTATTTCTTTGGGTATATATTGCAAAAGAAATGGCTAAAAATTTGGGATGGATACATTTTCGTTATTTTTCTAAAGTAATGTAGAATAAGTAATGTTGAATAATAAATTATATCGCAGTAGGATAAGGAAAGACTTTTCTCGAAAGACGAACATCGAAAATAAGGTCTTCGTGGCACCGGTAGATCAACTATTGACGAGCAGAATGAACTGAGCATCGCAACAACTGTAGATAGTTCTACAACTTCATTGGCTTCATTGAATTTAACTTCTGGAACGTCTACTGTATGACGTGCGCTAAACCGACGCACGTTAATTAGCGAGTGGAAGTGGAATCGATCGGATTTCAAACATTCATCGCATTCTCTGATTTCGATCATCGAATATGTTTTCTGCATGATTAAAGTAGGGGGGATCGGTCTAAATCGGTTTTATTCGGAATATTACTTTTCAATGGAACATTGTTTTTCAATGCCGAACAAGATAATACATTTAAATTTGATCAGCGATTGAATGGAAGCCTTTATCAGGCTGCAACCACATTAGTGAATTGCGAACGTTGATTTCTATTAATTAATCCACAGAAACGGGCATTCAACCGAATTCTTGATGCATCGCAGATTTCGGTCGCGTCCCAAATAAAATGCGAACCTCGTTAACTTTGTCAATTATTGAATTCATTACAGCTCGAGCATGGAAATGTTCATAAATTTACTTCGTCTCTATTCTCTTGCGGAAAAATTGAAAATAAAATGTTTTCCTCGGATTTTTGACGAACACAATGTTGTAGAAAAACACAAGCTTTCTTCTTGAAATGAAAAAGTTGCAATTGTTTATGAATTTACTTTCTCGTCACTCTTTTGTGAAAAGATTGAAGGAAAAATATTTTTGCTGATTATTAATGAACATATTTAATGGTACACATATACCATTTTTATATTTGTAACATTTTTAAATATATGGAAGTGTTCTTTAATTCTTTAGATTTTATGCATTTATAATGAAAATAGTATTTTCATACAATACTTTCGTCCTGTTAAAATGATTAAAATACGAGATAATTAACCCCTAGAAAATTTGTATTTTATACAAATATTCGCAGTCCATTAATAATTTTTCTTTATAAGTAGGATTACAGAAGCATTTTGTGAACAACATTTATTTAACCGTTTTGGAGTTAAAAGTGGTGCATATTTGTTTTGTAATTGACATTTGTTTTATACAGATTTTTAGTGCAGAAGGTATTTTTGTCAAAGTATTAGACCACCTCGAAGACGACGCTGCAGTCCTTCCTCTTTGTATCTACCCTTCTGACCCTTCTTTTTGGTATTCGGTGACGTTCAGTAGCTGTTTCGCACAATTCTCACGCGCACGATCATCAGAATCGGGGACATTGTAGAAAGAAATTGCCGTCAAATCCAAACCGGGAACTGAACGAATCACAGGAATCGCAATAAAATGAGCACAGGCTCCCTGAAATTAGGGACAGCAAAAAACGCCGACGGCTTCGTACTTGAATCGGCGATGAATCGTTACGATTCCGTGTACCTAAATTAGTAAAATCTACCAGCTGGTCAGCGTTAATATGCAATACTGACAATATTGTACATAATAAATGCTCAACGCAAAGATTGTATCATTAATAAATCCTATGAATCATTCCCGCCCTGTACAAAATTTGAGGATTCATTTCAGAAGATTTCAGACACAAATTTACAAAAAATTTTCTCAAATCGTGACATTTTTAAAATTTACTATAATCGATTAATTGTTATTGACAATAATTCGTGACAGTAACGCAAGAACAGGATATGAATACAATAACATATTTTTGTAATTTCAATAATTGTTACAGAAAATTTAGAAGCCATCCAAAATTGTCGAAATTGTTTCTTCTTTGGAAATGTACTGTGATAAAAGTTGTTAAAAATCGAAAAAGGAGAATCTTGTAATTTTTTTAAAGTAATGTAAAATAACCACTTCTAGTGGTCTATAGATCTAGTGTTAGACAAAACGTAGATTTATGCTAATAATTATTTTTTGTGTAATTGTTAATAATGTAAAGATTTGTGAATATTGATGATATTTTACTATCTCGCTTTACTATTTCCCATTTCGATGGAGACGAATATTACAGGTAAATATTGTATAACATTCTATATATAATTGAGTTGAATCGTTGCACTTTTAAAGTACATTTTGAAGGTGCATTTGAGGGTGAAAAACGGAAGACTTCGTTAGCGGTTTGCAGAATTTCTTCCAGGTGAGTCGGACAAGTCTCGGGCTGCGGGTTGTCAGTTTCACGGGGTTTCCTCGGTGTCCACAAAAGATCGGTGTATCGTTGAAGGGAGGCGGAGAGCCCCAAGGACCACCAAGATCGGCGGAACGAGCATCACGGTGTCAATTAATGAGCCAGGGGGGGACGGTACGTGGAACGGGGGGCTCCGCGGACCAGCAAAAGGCCGAGTTCCTCTGGTTTTGTCGCTCGGTTCCTGGTAGGCAGCTATAATAAATACATAATATGCACATAAAGGCGAGCCGGCGCGATCGAAATGATCAAGAGAAATCCTCGATCGTCCTGCTGGCGCGCCGTGGGTGGCTCCCGGCCCTCCTGATCATTGGACCCAAATGAAAATCTCCACGCTTTCTGGTGCATTCAAGCAACCACCGCGCGGTTTTTGGCCATTTAATCACTGCGCCAATCTTTTTCTCACACTGTTCGTTATTTCGCAATTACCTGCGACGATTCATTCTTTTTCTCTTTTATTAGTTTTAAGAAACATTATACGTCCCTTTTACGGAGAGAAACGTCCTTTAAACAATCACCCCTTTCACTGTAATTGTAGATGCTGAATTAATTCATGTGCTTACAAATTACGTACACTAACAAATATTTACATGTCTTTTTATTTAACAATATAGACAGTGATTACAGAATATAATATCTCAAATAATACTACCCTACATAAATACGTTGTAAAAAGCTATTTTTACTATTTTTTTTTTTTTCGTAACTTCGATTGAACGCCATTTTTCCAAATTTGCCATTACACGCCATCTAGTAAACTAATCGTTCTAGCTTAACAGAAAAACTGAAATCATTTGGTCCATTTATAAAAAGAGTTATTCTGATTTGAAAGATGTGCAATTATGTGACCGATTATTGATATTCAGATGCAAAAATTTGTCGTGCAAATATTTTTATAATTTCATAATCGTGAAAAGAAAAATCAGGGACAAGTAATTTTGGCCCGTCTAGCAGTTCTAGTGTTAATGTAAAATAACAAACAGATTTTACCAACTGGTTTAAGAAATTTTTCGGAAGATAGTTGCAAAGAAGTGCCTACATTATACAATTTCATACAACACTTGCACTGTTCTTAATTAAGAACTACATTCCAACTAACTTTAACTGGAAATTTATATTCATTAATAGGGTACGCAAATATATAAAAAAAGAACAAAGAAATTAATACTGCAAAGTATTAAGAATGAATAATTGCAATAAATTTTGTCCTTTATTGCGATGTTTTCAGAATAACTTATAAAGATAGGTATTTGCATGAACATTCGCAATCAACTCATAAGCCATGCAAAACGTGTACACATAACTTGCGCGAAGGTGTTAATATTAATTCTCACGTTAAAAGTGAACGAAGGTTCTCATGCAAAATTGATTTTGAAATAAATGCAAATATTCCGTGTTCATGAAGGTCCCAACGCAAACAAAATGGTGGATTCGAAAGAATCGTTTATGCGTCACAATAAAAATATGCAAAATTCCCATGTTGCGGGGATCCTTCGTGTCAAGCAGCAAATCGCGAACGAGATTCGCAAAGATCCTACGTGACCGGCATGCAGAAATTGGTGTTAGACGTAGCGATGGGCTCGAAACACGTTGAATTATTTCTAGGCTGCAATTTACCAATAACATCAACTTTTGCTTACTTCTATTTATTTTACAAGAAGCACATTTATCGTTAAAAATTTAATTCTACAAATTAAGTAGCACAATTACAACAGAATAGTTAGAATAAGAATTCAGTAAAATAAGGAAGAAAATCAAGTGATATAAAATTCATATTAGCCATTAAAATTAGATGTAATTAATAATAAGAAGGTAGCAATCATTTTGGATAAAGCATTTATTATTATAGGTAGCGGAACGAAATGTGTATGTCCAATTTTGGACACAGGCTTCCAGAATTTTGTGGGACCTGTGTTTCCAAAACTGTTTCATCACAAAATTCTTTATTCTAGTTTCCATATCATATCTATAGTTATTTATAGAAAGCTGAGTAGGTACCATTTAAAACAGAACAACAATTAAAAGAATAAGGGATTTTTTTGTCCCCAAAAAGGTTGTATTTCCTTAAAAAGGGTAATTCCTAAGGTCATTCCGTTAAGGAGTTGTTAACGGAAAACGCGGACCAATCAAATCCTGGCTACAGCTAAGCGCGACGTTGGCATTGGCCGAGCCGGAATCCGTCTGCTGTAGCCGCGCTCTGATTGGACCGTGTTTTTCGTTAATAACTCCTTAACCAAGCCGCGCAGAACATTTTCACGAAGGAAAAAATTATTTCAAATAAACTTAGGAATTACCCTTTTCAAGGAATTACATTTTTGGGACACCCTTTATACCGTCTTCAACTTGTTAAAATGATTAAAGAAAGAATGAAACATCTAAATTTTATTTTGCATGAAGATCCGCAGTCTATATTAAATTACTCTTTTAAATATTAAAGTTTATATTAGATTAGCAGTCTATATTAAATTTTAAGGAATCATGTTCCAGATGTTTCATTATAACGTGTTTTTAGCTACTGCAGATATCAATACATCTATTAGACGTGATTAAACGTAATAACATATTATAAAACAATAGAATAGTTGGAACCGACAATACAGTAAGAAGGATAGAGAAAAATCAAGTGACAAAAAATTCAGTTCTATTAGTATTTAGCTGTTAATTTGAGGCTGAGAAAGTATTTGTTGCTACGGCGAAATGAGATTGGTACGTCCATTTTTGGACACGGGATGCCAGAAGTTTGTGGGACCCGCGTTTCCAAACGGTGTTTCACGGCGAAATACTCATCCGGTGCGTATCACGTATGGCGCCCATGGCTCGAATCGTTCGTTTTCGAGCTGGGACCCGTTTATGGGGCAATCTGTAAGCCACAGACGATCTGTGACACGGTGTGGAACTGGGCCGACGTTCATAACGCATTTACATTCCTTTCAATGTCGTGCCACGTTCACTGGAGGCCACTGGCTCGATTGGTATTCCAGGTTTGATTTCTTCGATTTATCCGATGCCTCTATAACTGCTATAAGTCCCACGCACGGAATAGGAGAGTGAACCCGGTTGCTTGGGAAAAAAGGTCGATCCATTATTTCATTATAACGACCATTATTGCTGGGGAAAAAAATCATGTTTTATTGGGTACTTGCTTAAGTTTCTATCGTTCTTTTTGTAAATAAAAGTCCTTCGTCCCAATAGAGAAAATGTCATTCAAAGTATTTTAATTATTAATTAAATGGCACATTAAGCCATTTTTCTTATAGCTTTATACGTTCTGCTGCGAAAGACCACGTTGATCGGAATAAATCGTAATCTGATGGGACATTATGCGGTCAATATGGCGGCTGTAGTAGCACATCCCATCCAAGCAGTTCCAACGTTTCCTCAACAGGATTTGCAATGTGCGGTCCGGCTATGGAGCAATAAATTACATTAGTTGACGATTTTATAGAAACAGTTATTTTAGTATAATATATACATAATAAGGCGTTACTAGACTGTGTATTTTTATGCAAAATAGATAGTACATACTAAGAGGACCCAAATTGTTTTACCTAACTCACCTAACTTGTATGTAATAACTGGACTGCGGAATTTTATCCGTTTATAATCAAATTAAGATTATTGTTATTTTGTTGAGACGATTCTTTTTAAGACGATTATAGAAGAAAATATATTTTCATTTATCCATGGTTTCTCAAAATTTTTATTTTGCATAAAGGTCCGCAGTTTACTAACAAACGGAGTAATATCGTACAATACAGTGCGTTGCCTTTGTTGCGCAAAATACGAGATCGCGCGCTACACTTCACGGAAGCACGTCATCGATACAAAAGATCGAAATCGGTCGGCGTTTTGATTCGGGGTGCGCGTCGATCGTTAAAACTGCCGTTGCGGTCGGACATTCAAAATTTCTACCGTCGCACCGGACCGTAAATAAAAGTCGGGAACAGGAGAAAATAAAGGAAAACGTGCGCGAATCAGGATCGAGGCTCGCGTATGTATTCAAAGATCGATCGAAACTCGACCTGATTCTCGGAAGAGTTGCTCGCCGGACGATTGTTATTCCATCCGCGGCCGCTGTAATAATAAATTATGATTCTCTTTTGAAATAGGTGGGTGCCAGGCGGATTCCTAACGGGGCCGGGGGCCCCATATTTACGATTATAATGTCCGCATAGCATTATTTCGATCTGGGAAACGCGAGCATGACGGAATGCCACCGGCCCGTCATGTTGCCGCATAACAATACTCCGTGGTCCTTCTGCGGCCATTGTCATTCAAATCAGATATAAATATGATTCAGGTGTTCCGATCCTTTCAATGTGTACGATCGATCTTGAACGGATGTTCCAAATTTTTTGGAAAGTCCCGTGTGGTTTCCACGCACGCGGCAGAACTTGATGACTCGTCTTCATTTCTCGATAGAATCAGGACAACCAAAGGAGGAACAATGGAGGCATAATGTCGAGAACAATGGCATCTTTGTGTAAAATAAATACTTTCAATGGTAACTGTAAGAAACAGAGATTATTTATTTATTATTTTGTCTAAAGGATATTAGATTAAAAAAAAAAACTCAAGAAAATCTTATAAAGTATAAAAGTAAAAGATCAACAACCATTTTTATAAAATGTCTGAACTAATGTTTTAGAAAGACACTAGTTGGAACAGAGAGAAACGAAAAAAACGCGTGTCTCTGCTTTGAATCATTGCACAGGTCGAAAAATTGAGTTGAACTCGTATTTTCCCATATCAATTCCCCCATCTATTTTTAAGTATTCTATTTCACCTTGAGAGCGTGACTCGAGTAGTAAATCCTACAAGGAATAACTCAAAGAAGAATCGATGACGAAAGCATGAATGAGTAACGTATATAACGAAATTCAACATTCATTTACATTCCCAAAAATGTGATCTTCCCTTCTTCAAAATGACCGCTCGTAAATTTTATGTACTGAAAGACATCAAATTTACCACAACTATAAAACCAAACAAATAATTGCTTCTTTTATGATCAAAAGGTCGTGCTATGTTTATTCTATGTTACATTATTTTTGTCCACTTCTTTAAACTTTTTACAAATTTAAATTTGTAATAGCCAACTGATACGAAGTTATAAAATATTTTGTATTTGAAGTCGTCCATCTAATAATTTTTAAACTTGACAGTGTCAAATAGTAGAATACAGAATAGTATCGCACAGAAAATTGACCTAAGAGAACTAAGAGTACTCTTATTAGTTTATTTTCAACTCGTTAAAATTATGAAAAGAACAAATGAATTCTTTTGAAATTGAAAACTTTCATTTTGCATAAATATCTGCAGTGCAACGAAGAACTCTTCCACCTGATTACGTCGTAATAGCCACATTGGTATAAGGGGCGTTGTATTTGCGTTGATTATGGTAAGATTTTATTCATCTTAATTTTACCTGTTTTTTATTTACTTGTCTTCGTAACAGTTCATGATTGAGAACTCATCAAGTTAAGAGGTTAAGAGAGTATCTTTTTCAAACGTTCAACGACTTTTATACGCGTTGCGAACTTTTTGAATGTCGTGTGGCACTGTGTGAAGGTCACTGGAGAACTGATCGTTCAATTTTTGCACGATCCGTGTCACGCGATCAACGATGGAAATAGGAGAATTGGTTGACATTTTTCCTGGAGATAGAAAACAACGATTTTACGGCCATGCATCGGTCGTAGAGCAATTCATCCTGATTGAACGATTACAGGCACCTGAGTAACTGAACAAATACTTACTTAAAATTCATCCTTGTTCAGTAACAATCTGAAATGAATTTTTGCAGTAATAAAAAAAATATATGTCGGTCACACGACCGATCTCATATTTTTTATAATTATTGAAATTCTGAAGACGTTTTAGTGAGAATTAATTCAATAGATTTCTTTATCCGAGAATATTTTCTAATAAAAATCGTACGAAATCTAAATAAAATCAGTCTTGTATAAACATAAACAGACATAAAATACCTCTTATTTTTCATTATATTTTTTATACTTTTCCCTTCGAGAAGTAAAAATGGATGACTTCTATGCGGTAAACCCTATTTTTTAATTAAAATAGATCTACAAAATCGACTATGACAACTATGACAAACGTTAATACTTGAAAGGAATATTTAATGTCTTCGTGTTAAATATTGACAGAGGTATTTAGGTATTTTGCAAAACCGTCAGATATCAGCCTCATTGTCAGAAATCTTCTCTTCATATTTTTACAAATGATTGTTAAAGCTGCTTGCAGTTGTTAATAAAAATCGTTGAATAAATCAAACCTGTAAGTGAACAAACTTGAATTTTTTAAACCTTGCTCCAGTTCTTTTAGAATCCAGAGCCTCTATCTCTAAATTCTCTAAAATATTGCGTTTCTAAATCATATATTTGCAATAAAAGGTCACAAACGATACATAAATTGTGGCACCTCCAGACGATTTCGCATGTAACCATTTCCGAGTGTACATATGAGGGTCAACAGACATTGTGCGTACCGGTTTCCTCATGCACGATGATAATACCTTGAAAATGCATATTACATTTCCAGGACATGCGCGAGGCGATTTGCATTCGTCGGAGTCAGCGGCGCGAACGTTCGAATACTTTCGTGTATCTGGATAAGTATCAGAATCTGGTTTCTAATGATTAGCCAAACACAGATGGTGGTTGCTTGCTCGTCGAGCCATCTAATTGTAATTTCCGAGGGGCGCGCGATGCACTGGAACATGATCACGTATGTATGTGATACGTCAGTCGGCTGTGATGGTGTTCCGTGTCCTGCGTGGGAACCGTCCAGGTCACGCGTCTAAGATCCGCGCGCGGAATCGCCAAGTGGCCGATGGAGACATTGGTTGTGCCTGGAAAGGCGGCCCGGGGCTCGAGTCGATCTATGCTTTCGAGTGCACCTCGAATTGTCACGTTCGCGCTCAAAAGAACGAGCTATTAATCCCATAGTTCGGCCGCGTTTAGGGCGATTCCGTCCTGTCGCGACGCACCGCTGACTGCTCGCCGGAATACGGAAGCGCAGCGCTTCTTAGCGAGCACGCTCTGCGACAAAATGACAGCGCGCGCGAAGATTCACGCCATTTTCATTCGTTTTCACGTCGCTACTGAAATTTGTTTCCATCCTCTACTCCAGAACACGTTTAATAATATTTATAAATCAAATTGGATTTTACAGGTCTGTTTAGTTTTATTTGACAAAAATAACATTTTTGCCAACATCCAAAATGACACCGCACGCGTATAGAAACGTAAAATATTAACAAATTTGTGAACGATCTCCTTTACATTTAATGACAACAGTGGTTCTGTTACGTGAAGATTTGCATAGTTTTTTAATACTTTTCTCAGTCAATTTTTCTCGCTTCTGTTGAATACATTGTTTAAAATCATTCAACTGTTTCAAATTGTCTGGGATTTTTGCTACCATGACTAGATTTCTTGGGAGATGTTCTTGTCCAATCTGAAATTTGAATTTTTTTTTTAGGAAAACCAGTTTTCGTGTTGGAAAGTGAACTTATCTTCAGCAACGGTTGTGGCATATGCGTTTATTTCTTCACCAGTAATTACTGAATACTTTGTGCTATTAATTCTATCAGCAATGAATTATTGATGTCCATTTTCCCATTACAGCCAATATCAGATCAAATCCGTATTGTAAATCGTACTGTACATACTGAAAAATCGTTAATTTTGCAATTCAAAAATATTGCCAATAATCCCAATTATCATAGAATGTCTGAAATATAACGTGAATTAATTTGTGTTGTTTGCAGTTGATTAGAAACAAAAATATTGTGGAACAATACAAAATGAAGCACCCAGACAAATGCAGACGAACTTCCTGTTTTCAAATTGTTTTGTTTGTTCCAATTTTTCAAATTGTTCCTTTGTGAAGGAAAGTATGAGAGTACAGTGTGGTAAAGATTAACAATTCGTGAGATGTTCCGCAGACCAATGTCAAGATATTTTTTCCCTCGCGTTCAATCAAGTATTCAGCCGCAAGAAAAGCAGCAGAGATATCATCTAACAAGCATAAAGAGAGAAAGTCATGTAAATCGAAGCAGAAAGAATTGAAATAAAACAGAAGGCGCATCCAGAGTAGGTGTACGAGTTGAATATTACAGAATGTAACACTGTTGCGTGGAATATTTAATGCCCGGAAACTGTTGGTCACCGTTTTGCCAGAAAAACGAGAAGTGGCAAGTAGTTTCTCCCATTTGAAATGAATATCGAAACCTATAAGAAATATTTTCGAATTTTTACAGTTTTTAGTATCTTCAGAATCATACTAACGTGAATTCTTGACTCTGTGTTACAAAATAAATTCCATATGGAATTTAGAAAGTCTTAGAAAAATTTTGTTCAATTTTATTAAAATTTAAAAAAATAAAGAACAACTAACGAACAAAATAACTTCACCAATATAATTCGTAATACATTCCTGATTAGAATGACACCAAGCACGACACCGTTTGGATCGCGTTTAGTTGTTTAATTCACAATATAGTAAAACCTAGAACTAATAATCACCCGAATTAGTTAACCAAACGTGAGTGTTCGGATATTAGAATAGTTATCTAGCTACAGTATTAATTTAAACACATATTAGTCAGATAATATCGGTTCGGATAATCGAGGTTCTGCTTATCGTCAATTAAGCAGATAAATTGTGCCGTGTTTGGGCGCATTTTAATTAGAAAAATGTCGCTCGTTTCGTAAAGCAATAATCAAAGATAAACAAAACTCCTGTCATTACTGTATCTGTCAATTTTGGTGTTAGTAGTTTGCAGCGTTATGTCAAAGGCGGTATCCTAACCGTAGTTTTTACGTTTTCTGAATTTCCGAGAAGGCTGCCAAAATTTCCAAACAGAATGCTAGTCCTGGCTGCCATGCAGATCCGTTGATCGTTAAAAGCAAGTTTATCCTCGATTCCTAGGGGATCGTTTCTTGCATCCCCGTCAGCTTGGACGAAGGGGACGGAGCGGAGTTTTGCACATAAATCTGGTCTACCTACGGTACCGGTTCCTCCTGGGAGTCAGTTCTAAGATAGTACGGAAAAGGACTTCTGGAAGACTTCTCTTTAGAAGACTGCTGGACACTTGTTACCTCTGTCGTCGTTGGAATCTCGCTTTGAACTTTGCTTTGGTACACTCGTTTAGAGAAGAAAGATAACATGCGTAAAACTATCGAAATCTTTTCCTGAATATTCATACACAATTTCGTTCGTCCGTTCAAACTGTTTCGTCTTCTCAACCATAAATTGTTTAACAACTGAGCGTCGTTGCAGACCATCGTTTCAGAATTTACTAATTAGTTAACAAAAAGAAAACATCACACACCTTTAATTGGAATTATGTTGCACGAAATATCACAATCAGAACTGCTTTTTAAAATAACTGTCTATTTATGGTTTTGAAACAAATCTGACAATGCTAATAAATGTCATTTTCTTATGATTCAAGTGTTACGAAATATTAAGATAATCTTGTTTCTTCAACTGTATATTCTTCTTAGCACTGTAGTCAGTGAAAAAACAATGACTAGTGGAATGACCTTGAGTTGTCTTTGGTTCTCAAAACTATGTCAAAATGCATTGAGAATATCTATATTACATATTTATTTTTAATGTGACTGTTCACAACTATTACAAAAATGCATTCGCAGTTAGCAATCTTTGTTATTACATATTATAACAACCCAAACTTTTGTAAGATTTTATTATCTGAAGAATAACTATACTTTTTCATCAAGCAATAATCTAATCGTGTTTTTAATGCTCCAATCTTTTTCTATTGCATACAATAGATGTTGAATAAATATGTTAATATTAAGTTGTAATTGAAAATTCCAAATGTGTATATTTTACTGTTCATAGTTCGAATAATTGAAATAAATATAATGTGATTTCTTGTGGTATGTAATACATCAATATGTGATTAATCAGCACTTTAATATTTTGATTGATATACACGTGCGGAAGGTATATTTGATAAAGGAAATTTATTGACAGCATGGGATCAAAATGTATAAATATTTATACATCATTTTACTAAGTTACAAAACAACTTCGATAGAAAAGGTTTCAATAGTTCGTGATTTAAAATTAATTTACGGAAAAAATTGAATTTTCAGGACATGTACCGTGTAGCGGACATAAATGATGCATCACTCTAATATTTGAAATTATTTAAAAATGTATAGATGAAATATGTATGTATAATAAAAATTCATAGGAGTCGTGAAAACATGCATCTTTGTACCTCTCTAATAGTATTCAAAAATGCATTGCAAGCAACTAGCCAGGAAATATTTTTTGAAATAACAGTAGCAGGAGGAAACAGATGTCCAACGAAACCCGCCTTTTTATGGAAACGCGTAAAAACGCGGAGGCAGTCCAATGGCTTGCCGAGAGATGGCAGTCAGTAGCATTCTTTCGCAACTTTCCAGTTTTTTGGAAAAACTCAGAACCGATGAACGTAATGAGCAATTCCATAAAGATACTAATTTAGAAGTTAAATTTAATTTTTCTATAAGTTTTAATGGTATTATATATTTGTTATTAGGCTGCGGATTTTCATGCAAAATGAAAATTGTTTGTATTAATTACAAACCGCTGGTATTGAATATTTCTTCCCTTAATAATGAAAATCAATTCAGTTTAACATAACAGCGTTTGTCAATTCTTTTGATGTTTTCACGGTTTTATGGCTTCCCCACTGAGTGTTATTACAAATGAGTGGGCAAATAAAGTTATTTATTATAATTATCGTATAGTAAAGAATATCTTGAAATACGAATTCCGACATTTTTCTGTTTATATCAAATAAAAATTTACGAGATACAGTTAGTGCATTAAATGATTGTTCCACTATTGTATACTCCCATAAACGAATAATATTATTTATAACATTATTTCATTATTTTTTAATTGGTTTCTTTGCGATAGATTTTCATCAATTTAGAAAACATGATTTCTTGTGAATTTGTATTACAACTGCATGTATATAACTTCTAATTAACGCATTCGATCATTAGTCAGAGTACGTTACCTATTAAATGCGTACGAATACAATTTTAATCGGATTTTCGAAATATTCATTACCGTTTTGTTTTTGCACATCTGTAAAATAAATATTTCAATAACACACGCGAGCTTTCTCTTGCGTGTTTTTTTCTGTACTGGAAATTCCATTTGCGCGATTTTCAACAGAGTAACAAAACAACATGGAATGAATATTTCGTTTAAATTGAGAAACGTTTTTACTGAATTCAGAAAACGTAATGAATTACACAATTGTCGTTACGAAACTGGTGTTTTCACGTGACAAAGTGCTACGTACGTTTACAGAGGTAAAACAATTTACCAGCGTAAAATAATATGTATTGTTAAAACTTTGAAAATATATTGGTTTCTTATTATTTGGTAGATGAGGCATGTCAATATAAAGATACTTTATATGCACAAGTGATGAACGATTATTTCAACATTTTATCGAAGTGCCCATACTTTAACAAGCGATAACGTATATAGGTTATTTGCATATTTCTGCATATTTTATGATCATAAACTCGTCGATTGGAGATGCGACGTCCAGGTGGATCGATTACACGTCGAATGTTCCAATCGGTTATGGCGTCCCGATTAGTCTATCCACATCGAATGGTGAACTCGCGTGGCCCCGGCCCCAGTCTATATATACGCACCTGCACCAGACAAATTAACCGGCAGCGGACGCGGATTAGAACAAAGGAATTTCATCTTCGCCGGCAGTTCATAATCTCGGCGGAAAGTCCGCGAGAGGTGTGTGTCATAGGCGTCGGCGACTTCCTAGAGCCGGAGGGTACCGGCGGGCCCGTTAATAAATGACCACGGTAAGTGCACAGACGACGCGCACTAATAATTATAGCTTTGTTCCATTGCATACACGAGCAGCCATCCAGCGATGCAAATTAACCGGCCGGCCATTATTGATGGGGCTCAAGCCCGCTTTTGCCCTTTATTCGACAAGGTGGAAGAAAGCCGGGGATTAATTTTGGGAGGCGGGCATCGAGGGAATGCGGAGAGCATTTTCTGTTTTATTTGAGAGCCCAATATTGCACATGCTTTTCGCCGATTGTTAAATACCGGCTAATGAAGTTGTTTTTAATTGCGCGACACGCTGCCAGAAATTTTATGCCCGACACCCCTCCCCATCCATCCCTCCTCCTCCCCAGCGGTTTTCGAACACAGGCCGGTCAAATCGATAACAACCTGTAGACTGATTACTCATTTTCTGCAAATAGAAATTTCCTTAACCCTTCGCCGACAGATTCGAATTACTTGTGGCCATAGCAGCAATTTTTTTTTATGTATTTTTGGACCCGAAATATTGAGATTCATTATCGTGATCATTAATTAAAATTGCAGGACGCAAACCAGTCAACAACGTCGAATCGCGTAAAAACATTGGAGACGTATCGATTACGTTGGCTTTGAGTTTCTTTTTTTTTCTCTGAAGGCACTTCTTCATCCGGCTTTCTTCTTCCTTTTTTAACTATTTCACGAACCGATGGGAACTCGCAACACCTTGCGTTTCGCACGATTCATCTTTGGATCGCAACAGAGTAAATCTAACAGAATTTTCTACATTTTAAAACCATAATCGATATTATTTTATCAATATCCCTCGCAAAAAAGATATTGTTTGTCATTATTATCAGTATTCCGAACATGAAATTGACCGATTTCTTCTCTTAATAATTTTAATAGGTTGCAAACAACGTACCATTAATATTAAATTCATCCGATGTCTTTTCTGTTTTCCGTTCCAATTTTGCCACGAATGCATAAAATTTGGAGTTTACTTATTGCGAATGCAAACAACCATGATTAAATAAAAAGTGATTGGATTGATTAACTGTAACATAATATTGCAATAATATATAGGATATCAACATTAGAACACTAAACACATTAACAACAATTTACGCAGAGTTAGAGGTAAGAAGTACAGAACTTGAGAAATATGTTTACCGTAGAATGTTCCTAGTTGATTAACTGGGACAATGCTTTCGGGAATGAGATCATCGTTCGCACTATCAATGTCCAACTCTCATTTTCCACTCCAATAAGTCACGGTGCATTTAGCATTCTATTCTCTGCCTCTGGAATCTTAACACGTCAGGCCACTCCGCACGGTGTGCACACATCTGATCAGGACCTCTTCGTCATTGGAGGAAGATTTTACATGTGTACTGGCCACAATTAGGACAGGCCATATCCAATCCGATGTTCGTGCGAGAGAAACAAATCCTACATCGCTTCGAACGGAACACTGAAAAACGGAAGTCAATATGTTTCGCAGATTGATTAATTCTCGGAGCAAATTGTACCAATACATTTCGCAGAGGATGCAGTCATGTATCAATGAAAATTAAAAAAACACAGCGAATTCAAAACTGTGCTTGAACACTAAATTTCCGATTCTGGAAAAATTATCGATATTGAACCTGTGGTAATTTCGTAAAAAACGATAGTACAGAACAATTTTTCTATCCTTCTACTGTTTTAAAAACATACCAAATTTTATCAAATTTCATTTCAGTTTAAATATTATTATATGTATAATAAACTGTAGTATTACAACAAATTTCTCTTTACTGTAGAATTAAGACATTTTTAACAATATCTAAGGAAAGATGAAATTAGAAATTTAAAAATAGCTTTATGTAATCTGCTATAATGCTGCTATAAATATATAATTGTTATAGAAAACCTACGAGCACGGATTTTTGTTAATTTTTGATCTTTAAAGTTTTATGATGATTTAATCATACGACTGATTTCGTGAATTTAGCCTTCTATTTTCGATATAACAAGCGTGTATCATTTCCACGATAATAGATCGTCATTTGTTAAGCTTCTTTTGTAATCAATTAGGGGCTGTTTCTGCCTGGTCTTTCGCTATTAGCTTTAGACGCAGAACGAGCTTGGTAGACTTCTTTTTCCAATTGATTTAATTGCAAACGACAGCGCTATGTCCACTGGCCGTCGCAAAGCGAAGATAATTGCAAATACGAACGAGACGGGCAGGAAATTGAAGAACCAACATTTTATGATGAAGATTATTCATTTAGCTGACCGAATGTTGAAATTCTTTATTTAGCTAACACCTTCGTTAGAGCTGCACTTTTCAATCGTTATAACAACCAACTAGTTACTTTATTTCAACATGATATCATATATTGTTATTACTATACATAATCAACCTATTTATCATAATTGAAATATTGAGTATAATAAAAGTAATGAAGTATAATTCGGATAAGAACATTGAGAAGGTCATTATGGAGAAATTTGTGTGTTTATAGCTTTCAAAATGATTTTACAAATTATGCAACACCAACTTCTAATAAAAAATACAGTTTAATTTGACATCTAACTCGGTGAAAGAATTTGCAAAACAAAGAAAATTAAATTTAATTTAGGAACTTTTTTAAAAAAGTGTACTCGCAGAATTGATATATTAAAAGTTGGCAATCATTTACAATAGGGGATTTTTCGCCGATTTCAATGACCTTGTTTTTGGGAACGTAATTCTGAACAACTTTTTCCTATACATGTTACCGCCGAACGAGCTTTGTTTTCTAACCTACAATACGACATACATACCTCTCGTACACTATATACAGGGTGTCCCAAAAACGTTGTACTTGATAGGGGCGATTCCTAAGGTCATTTGAAGTAATTTTTCCTTCGCAAAAATGTTCTCCGTGGCTTTGTTAAGGAGTTATCAACGAAAAACACGGACCAATCAGAGCGCTCAGCGGGACTTGTCGCCTTCCGCCATAGCTGCGTTCTGATTGTTCCGCATTTTTCGTTAATAACTACTTAACAAAGCTACGGAGAACATTTTCGCAAAGGGTCTTCAGGAATCACCCTTTTCAAAAGAGCACAACATTTTTTATTTCTTCGAAATAATAAAGTTGATGGTTATAAATTTTTCGATTTGTAACAAATTTAATATATTTTGATCTGATTTGTACTAAATCTGAGCTTCTTGCAACGCGGTGCGAATTAATCGCGTTGTAGGAGGGTGAAAGCGTATCTCAAAAAAGTTCTACAGTTCATGCTTCAAGCAGAACCAATTAAAAAGTTCCATAACTCTTTCAATCTCTGATTTGAACTCGTTCTCAGTAGCTATGGTAGAATCGTCGAACTGGTGTCGGTATTTATGACAAGCACGATGTGTCTAATTGGTTCCAAAGTGACGCAGAACCGTCTCGGGTTTCGGGGGAAAAGAATTTCGACCGGGAGAATGAAAGGCTCGCTGAGGAACCGATGATGACTGCGCGCATATTCGTTGTCCGGCGTTCTTGAAAGGGGAGAATCGTTCCTCCAGGTGTCGGTCATGGATGATCCGGCGTATTCGGTTGACGCAACAAGCGGATCGAACATGCGAGAAAATATATATTCATGTCAAAACAACAACAGGCGAAACAACCCACCGATCTCCTGTTCATCAATGATTACTAAACCGTGAAGTTATGACAAATGTACGTAGGCGAAACACGAAATGGTCGAAACATCAGCAGAATTGAAGAGAATTGTTACACTATTTTTGTAATATTAAAATTATTCAAAGAAGATATACATTTTGCTGCCACTCCTTAGAATCAGTTCAGAAAATTATTAGTTGCATAAATATACATCCATATCAAGAAACTAAATTTTATTCGTGTTCAGAAATGCACTCATTTATGACATCTTGGCGTGTGAGTGTAATTCCTAGACTGCGGATCTTTATAAAAGTTACAAACTGCCTAAGTATATTGTAAGGAATTTTAACAAGTTGAAAATAATAGCAAAATGCTGTTGGATTCTTTTAATGGCCATACTCTTTTCTATTTGACCTGTTCTTCACGTAAATGCATGAAATCCGCAGTCTAGTCGTTTCAGTGGCGACAGAGCTGTAAGAGAAGACAAGGACGATACTAACTGCACCCGAGGACAATAGCCGAGCGACTACAATATCGATGGATATCGTGGTGCATTAGCATCATAATAACAACGATTGGCGCATTAAACACGCGGCTCTCATTAGTAAAATATTATGAACTTCTGATGCGTTGCGAAAGCGATATCTGCTCAAGTGGACACAGAGGTTTCAGGGTCACCGGGGCCGGAAGCACGAGTATCATGACACGTTAGGCTTCGTCGCACTTATTCAATGGTTCCGCGACTCAATAACACCGGTTAATACATTCGTGGATGTATGGCTCCGCGCGTAATTTGAGCGGCATGCCTCAATGTGGAACCAAATTGAATAGGAATGGAAGTGAGACCACCAGTCACGTTACCGATACCTTTATGGCTGAAATTTACGCCTCTGTGTCATACTTTGCCAAGGTTTTCGCGCGAATGGCTCCCATGCGTTCGTCGATAGGCGTGACAATGGGTATGCTTGCATTGTTTCCACAAACGAAAATATTACGGCCAAAAAATATTTGATATATATTAGGAGTATTATATTTCATATATTTTTGTTGTATATTACTATTTCTTGGTAAGTTAAGTTACAAGTAAACTGTGGATTTTTGCGCCGAATAAAAACCAACTAGAGAATTCATTCTTCCATTAATAATTTTAAGAGTTTGACAATAATGAATTGACAATAATTAACACGTTTTTTGCAATTAGAGAAATTGAAATTTTAGACTGGCCATTAATACTAAACGTTATTGAAAATATCTGGGGAAACATTGCGAGAGAGATGTATGCCAATAGCCGATAATCTGCAACTGTTGACCTTGACGGATTGGAACAATGCATTGAACATGATGGCATCAATTAAGGTAGAAAACAATTTAGAAAATATCCAAACCTCTACCAAACCGAATGAATTCCGTGTGTTGAAATATAAAAGTGGCTCTACGAAATATTAAATATTAAACAAAACTAAATAAAGTTTAACCAATTATATTCTAAATAAAAATTAACAAATTAATAGGTTGTACTCGACTTTATTAGCAACGGAACCGATTATTATTTACAATTACAAATGTTTTAGCGGAAAAAATTATTGTCGTCCAATGACTTTTTTCCATTTTGGTTACGGCAGTTATGGTCCTTGCCGGAGAGGACTTAATTCGTCGACGTGATGACCGGGCACGCAGATTCCGCGGGGCGAGGCCTCTTCATCGAGCGTCTCCGTTGAACATTTCCCTACCGGAGTACGGCGATTCCGAAGAAGAGTCCTCGAGGGATTAGGACCATCTGAGTAAACGCATGATTGGCAGTCGATGCAGTCGAAGGAGCGGTCTTCAGCGAGATACTTGTGGCCTGGCTCGGTGGATTCGAGAGGTTCCGGTTGATCGGATCGCCGATTGCCGAGGGGGATTGTTGCAAGGGGGGTTAGGGAGGGAGAGAGGTGGAGAGGAGGCAAAACTCGATGGCGGGAACCTGGCTGAGGCGAGGGAGAGCCCAGTGAAGATCACTTCCGCTCCACGAAGCGCACTAGAACACTCCGCGGGTAACGTCTCTTCCGTTGATTCGTTAATCGTCCACATTGTTCACGCTAAGCTAGCCAACGCGAGGTCAAGTGCCGGCAGGAAAACTGAACGTGCCGCGGGCCTTCTTTCCCTGCGAGATTGCTCTCCTTGCTTGTCTCTCGACGTACGCGCCTTCACCTTTCAACTTCACCCTTTAGCCATACTCCACTATAGCGACACAGACCGAACTCGCTATAGTCATCTTTTTGAGCCGTACGTCACTATAGCGACTTCTTGCGGGGGCCTCTTTTTGGGCCATGCGCCACCACGGTGGCTCGCTTACTTTCGCATTGGAAATCGTGTACATTATACGCAGTGAGCTCCATTTTAACGCACTACTTACCGGTGATACGAGAATTCAAGAATATATCAATCAAATTTTTAGCAGCTTCTACCATAATATACGTTCCAAGGAATAAATGTGTTAAACAAATTTCCCATAAATGGATTTTTGCAATCATAAAAATTGTAAATTAAAGAAATCTTTTTCCATATTACAGATCGAAACGGAATTACTAGATGACGTTAAATATCGTCAACTTCTCGAGAACCGGAAACTCGGCGGATAATTTTTTGGATCGACCGTGGATGCTCGAGAAGTGAATCTATTAAATCCTCGCGTACCCTAATTCATCTGACAAGTTTAGCCGAGCGTCTAATTAAAACTGAGCGGAATACACGCGAGAGGGGTGTCTGGAAGCAATATTAAAACGGCTGTATCAACGAGAAATCCGTAGAGTTGGCACGGGTGTATCAATCGAAGGGGACATTCTTCTTTGAGGCGGCCCGGGGACTTGCCTGATTGAGAAAGCGCAAGCCGGAGCGACGGAAAAAGGGCGACCAATTTGGGAAAAGTACGGACAAGCCAGGAGCGACGAACGCGCCACAAATCTTCGAACCGCGTCGCGTCCAAAAAACATGCGAAGAAATTAAAAGCATCAACCCTCTCCCTCTCCCCTCCCCTTTCCCCCTTTCCCTCACTACTCCAAAAACTTCGACCGGATACTTCCGCTCATTCCATTCCCAGCCTCTTTCGCTCGCGACCCTTTGATTCACTGTCTGAACAACCGAATCCCGACAACAAAGCGAGAACCAAGGAGCCGCAAAGACACTCGCTGCTATGCTATATAAAGTCGTTCACCCCGATTCAGATAATCTAGTGTCTGCGCGCGGCTGCCGGCCAACCCGGGAGTGATCCGTGATTGTATTAATATCACAACACGCCCCGGGTACGTATTTATACGTCCTTTATCTTCCTCGCTCGTTCGTCGCAAGCTCTATCGTCGCGGCGTAGATTTATGCGATCATCGGAGCCGAGGAACCCGCCGCGCAGCCGCCGCGCCGGACTGCGAAATCTTCGACGTGGAAGACGTGTTTTCGGGCCTGAAGAAAATCCTCAAATATGACCAATGTAACCGGCCGTGTCACCCGGGGAGTCCTTTAAACTGCATTAACGCGCGAAGGTGACGCGCTCCGACAGCTTACTTTAGATTGTGAAACGGCGATACCTACACCGATTGGCAGAATTCAAAATCCCGTCTAAATGACGAACTCGAAATTTTTAAATTTACAATTATTAAGAGCGCAAGGACGCACTCGTGAAGATTCGTTTCTTTGAGTACATATTACAATAAAAATGGCTGTAAATCTAATTAAGTACAATTTTCTTATTTTTACAACGCAATGTAAAATAGTCAGCTTCGTTCTGTTAACATGTTCATTATCAGAGTTCCTCTCAGCATTCTTTACTTTTTATCGCAGTATAGTCACTATGTTATAATTTGAAATTTCCTAGGTAACTTTGACTTATTCTGTTCGTCTAGAAAGTGAAGTGACTATGAACGCTAAATAAAAAGCGTTCAATTATAATCGCGTTTCTAATTGACGTCGTTATTTCCACGCGTCATAGTTTAGTTATGTAAGGATAAGTAAGGATTTCTCTAAAATTCATTTAACTTTCTTTGCATAAAATACAAGATCATGATCCTCACACACATGTACGGCTGATGGCGAACGTGTACCTCGTCCGTGCTAAGAGATTTTAATTACCAAAGTGCATATAGAAAGGATAAAATGGCGCCGTTCTAAATCCGCTATGCGAAACGACGATTTCATTCACATTAAACTACCACTAACGACTCTTCATCGACAGAATTAAACTGCCCGCATCTGCCGGGTAGAATTTGCAACGACTTCGGTTTCAGGCTGGATCGAACGGTTTCCGAAAATCCTGATCGACGACCGTTCCGAACCCATCGATCCCAGAAAAAACCTCCTCGGACATGATCCAATCGCGTAGGGATGTTTTCCTTGAAATTCTGTCCATGTTTGGCCGGGTTGGTGCAGAAGAAAGCTGCGGAAAGGCAGAGCAGCCTCGCATATCGCAGCCTCCGATTGGCTAATTGGGAAACCCAATAGTTCTAAATTAATCGGTATCATTAATAGCACGCAAGCAGAGAGAGGATCCGGGGGCGCGAGGAGAGGGTGGCAGCTAGAAAGAGTGAGGAATCGAAGCCGGGAGAAGAAACGTTTAAGAAGTCGACCCGGCATTCCGAGAGCGAGAGACCGGCCCTCTCTGTCGGCCATCTAAATTTATCCTAAACGATGGATGAACAATGGTTACATAAATAGAACAATATGCGTAGCAGCCGCGAACCGAGTGAGCGGAATTCGTTCAAAAGTCACCTCGCCTCTCTGGCTCTTTCTCCCGCTTTCTTCTGGCATCTTTCGTCGACTCTTTTCGAGCTCGGAAACCGGCGACGACGGTGACAGAACTCGCGCGAAATCGACCGCGAGTCGCGATAAGGTAAATCGCCTCCTTATCGACCTATTACAATTATTACGCTGCGCTGTGTACGCACCGAAGCGACAACCAGCAACTTTTAGCTGACGTTGCGTGTACCTCGAAAAAGTCGCCGATTTTACCGAATAAAAAAAGAAGAAAATGTCCAATGTTGTAGACGTAGTTTTAAGTTTTAGGTTGCATACGAAATGTCCGATTTCAGCATACAATTGTTACTTGTGTGTTCTTTTTAGAGGATTGGAAAAAATAAACCACAATAAGAAAAATATTTCTTGGGTATAACACATCCATACCGTCATCTATACCAGTAGGAAAACCATTTTCATTTGCTACAATAATGGCTGCTTCAAGTCCCATCAAATTCTCAAATAATTCTTTCGTAAAGAGAGTAGTATTGAAAGTAAGTTAAAAAAATCAATTAATTGTTATATATAAATCTTATTACGTTAATATTGCATTCAGACCTTTATTTCGTATTTCTACTTATTCGAATTTCATAAACAATACAAATGTAATAACTTTGATCTCTTATGTTTATTTGTATGCTCGTAGCTTCACTTAGGATATACAAATCATACTGTGAGTCGAACATTTTGAATATCTCATTTTAATACTAATAGCTTTCATAATTACAATCTTCTAAAATGATATAGAAAACGTATAAACAAGTGAAGTTACAGGTAATACGAACAAGAACAGATTGAGCATGATCGACAGATCTAACGTTAACTCTTTACGGTCCGGAGTATTTTTAATCTCTTATTTTAAGATCAGCGTGAAAACCATGTACGTTGAAATACATATTACATTTCAACATTTTATAACGTATAACATACCTGCAACAAAAATAGAATCATACGTTTCATACGGATTCGTTTCAGTTGATATCGATACATAATAATTTCATAAATGTGCAACATTTTTAATATATCTTTAAAGTTTGTTTATTTGCGATCCATAATATGAAACATTTAATTTCATTCGTTCTTTTAATGGACTCGCACGTTTTTTATCATTCGTGAAACTCGATTGCCCATCATCGAAACGTTGAAATCACTTACATCATTTAAAATATATGATAATCCTCTAGTACCTTCGAGAAATTACGAAATAACAAATTTAGTAGAACAGAATACCGCACAGTTTTATCTTCTGTTTACCAAAATCACTCACGACGTGAATAGAATTTTATTGAATTTTAGTTTTCCCCAGTTCGCCTATAAACACGCGAATTTGCATAAAATCCCATCTATTTAGGTACAAGGTACGAACCATAAATTATGCGTTTGATCGCTGTTTTGCATAGAAAACATGTTCGAGGGAATATCTTCGTCCAAATATTCCTAAATGACAGCAAGATATATGATCTTCGCTGTTCAATTTTGTTGTAGCTTAGAATTGAAACTCAGCGTGCCGTGAATTATTTGCGCGTGGAAAGATTGTTTGGCAATCGCGCCAAGTGACGGGAACTGAGAGACGCACGATAGCATCGACAGCTATAATCGAGGCATCATTGACCGCGCGCATTCCATTACGTGTCTCCTAGACAGCGTGATCAATAGCAATTAGTTCTTGCGACAATTTCTATTTTGAATTTTAATAACTCGGCCCCCGCAGTTTACCCCCGTGTCAATCAGTCATCGTCGCGTACAGGTCTTCATTCGACGTCCTTGCAATTTTCACCAAAACAAATAAGAAAAATCCGCATTAGAAAGAGGCACTAGTAACAATTAACAATAAAACTAATTCTGACTGTGGGTTTTATGCATTTATGGTAAAAATTGAGTAACCGAAATTTCAGTCTATAATCATTTGCAACATTTGCAAAAGTTGCATCGATCTCGGTTAGTGCCTCCAAGATACGATATGATGAAAATATTAACTACTGCGATGAATTCTCAATTTTTATTTATAATTTAGAATTCTGAATTTTCATTTTTAATTCCAGTTTTTGTGCCTTTGAATAACTTTTGTTGAATTACTTTTCCGGCAAGCAGCTCGGTACCCAACGTGCTAATACAGAAAAATATGAATAATGTAACAAATAAATGTGCAAATGCGTTTTAAGTCAAGCAGAGAATTTTCTGATGTGAAAAATTCTGATGTCCGGTTAAGGTTTAAATCCGTCAAGAAAAACGCGGATTCGCACGAAGCTCCCTAGCCTAATCACCGCCGACAACCTGCGGCGATGGTGTTCCCGACTATTCTCGGCTCCGTCTGCGCTTGTAAACAGAAGATTTTATTGCGCGAGTAGCCCACGCAGAATTTGATGGATCTTGGGAAACATTACTGTCGTTTGACGATCGATTCTGCCGTTCGTCGATGAAAAATGAAGTCCGCCTCGTTTCGAACAATAACCAGTCCACCGGGGAATGACCAGATGCTTGCGAGGCTAGTCGAGCCGATTATTATTGGAGCTGATTTATCGTGTATTTGCACAGTCAGAATTTCATAGTTTCCTAGGATCGAGACGCGTATTGTAGTCTTCTGGGATCCGTCTAAAAAATATAGGCATCCGAGGAATATCATGCAGACTTTTAAGTTGTATAAATTTAAAAAAGAAAAAACCAACGAAAATAACTTTTGTTTTTACGTTTCGGATTTGCAGTTGATAGTTTTTTCTATTGTTCCGTATAAAAATTTTCTGTTATTTTCAGTTCATTCTCATTTGACAATTCTTACGGTAAAAATTATTTGTAATTGGTCAAAATTATACTAACAAATGTTTGTTAATGAGACTAAATCCCGCAGTCCTGGGGGTTTAGATAGAAATAAATATTTTTAAATCAGATAAGGAACTCGAAAGTATAAAACAATAATTTTTTAAACAGTTGATTCTTCTGTATGTCATATTTCTTGCATGTATTTCTTCACATGTTTACTTCTCTTCTCACGGTTTTCGTGATAGTTCGACATTGAGTTGAGAGATCTCTGTCGCAACTGTATTTGATTATGTAACACTCTGTCTCAGCTCCACTTTTTAAAAACATACGAGAATCAATATCACGGAAGTAAGTGTTCTATGATCTGACAATCCGCTTATCTGCACACACAGGGTGTCCCGTAGTATGTGGGAAGTACTGCAGGGGTGGATTTAGGGCGCGAAAATGTTAAGAAAGGCGTCTAATAGAATAGATTTTTCACTTGTTTTTAGATTTTGTACTTATTTTTCGCAGGAGGTAACAATTTATGAAATATAAATAGTGGAATTTTTACTTTACCTCTTTATCAGTGCATTCTTCGAGTAAAATATCATGTACATATAAACGATTACTAGAAAATGAAATTTGGGAATCCTACAATTATAATCATATAAAAAAAAATTTGTACGCAATTTACTCAGAATGAATTCAATATTTAATTTTGATTTTGGAAGTCAAAGAAAATGTACACGTACATTTGGAAATCAAATTATCAGAGTCACAGTACGAAAAATATGTTTATTGTTCATATGACATATGTAACTTACATTTCCAATTTACTACTTCATAATATACTTTATAATGTAAAGTAGTTCTATTTTTTAAATGTAAACTAATAATTCTACGGCTCTAGTAATTTTGTACTTTACTTCTGTTACTATATTTTATTTTTATTAATTGTCATATTTCTTCTACTTCGATTTCCATTATGATTGTGTAGACCTTTCTATATTATTTATATTCCTATATTTTATTGTTACCGACAGTTATATTATTTCTTCTGGTGGTACTATCTTGATGATTGTTGTATATTAAATGTATACGATAAAGGTGATATTGTAATTGAGAGCATAAGTATGATATTTTGCTAAATATCAGTGCTGCGAAACAGTTCTTATTAAGAAAGTAGGAAGTCTATAGAAACACGATCGAATTTCTACTTTCTTACCGGCGTACTTCATCCTACTATTTGCCAAGTCTTATGTTCGGCAATTGTGCCAAATACCAAACGCACCATCTATTTCTTCTTGGCAGGGTGTACACAGATCCACAATATTTTTATCTGGTCATTCACTGTGCATACGAGTTCTTAACCCGAGTAAAATATGTAATAAATAATTCCTCTATGCGCGTAATAGATATGAAATAAATTCTACATTTTCACTGACTTGCACTATTAAATGTTAAACAACTTTAATTCGCAATTAGGACCACCAGAAAGTTCAAAATAGCCAATAGCAGACTTGATTTCATAATTGCATCGTAAGCTGATGAATAAATAACCAACTTTTTAAATAAAATATTTAATAAATACCAGGACCGGTACCTCTATTGCCAGCATCAAAATTCATATGTATACAGTCGACCAATACAGTTACGCCAAAATGGAAACGTCATGGTTTCCTCATTCACAACATTCGAGCATTACAAATTGACCAATTCGTATCTCCGTCCGGTTTTTACCTCTCTTTTTAAAGAACAAGCTGCTAATATAACTGGAGGAGAAGTAATAAAGCGAGTCAAAGCAAATGAAAATATTCGATGAAGAAGAAATCATTTCTCTCCCTCTCTTTTCTCCCTCTTCTTCTTTTAGACTCTCACTTTCTCTCTCTCCCCCCTCCCCCCACTCCCTGCTTCTCTCGAAGTCTCGCTTTCTTTAGTGTTACGAATTCTTTTAATCGGTAGAGGTGTTCAGGTCCCGATCAATGGAAATTCGGTGGGAGGTCCGTAGGCTCATCCCGCTGGTCATGCGTTTCACGGGCTTCTCATTTATTACGGCCAGTCCAATGAGCAAATCACGTCATGCCATGTTATATGCGATCCCATCGCGGAAATGACGTCGGCAGGTTTTCGGCAATTCCCAAGGATCGTGCAATACCACTTCCTTCCTCCGTGGGACGCGTCGAAACGCAAAAATCCCGCTTCAACTATTCGGCTGGAACTGGCTTTTGTTATAGTGTTCCCCGCCATTGGACACCTCTGCTTTATTTTTCTTCTATCGTTATTAGACTGCGGGTTTTATGCGTTTACGGTAAAAATGGATAGGTAAAATATAAAACAGTAAAAAGATTAAAAGAACTTAATAACTCACCTTATTCAAATTATTAAAGGAATAAATAAATTTTTATTTAGTTCCAGTACCTTGGAATTAATGCACACAATTTTTATTTTGCATAAAGATCCGCAGTATTATCGTTATATCTAATCTTCTGTTGGTAATTGTAAGAAACTAAAGCCAAATATAAATTTCGTCGTTGGTTTTAATCATTTGAACAAGTCGAATATAGTATTTTGATTTTTAATATTATCTAAATTCTTAATCGTACTGATAAATTCTAAATTCTTTGAGTTCCACTGCTTAAAATTTCGCCCACTCATTTTTATCATAAATATATAAAATCCACAATCTACTTATAAGGTTAAGTATATAATGTTATTATCGACTAAGTAATGTCATTCGTGAATACAAACATGTATAGAAATACAGGTTGGATACATAATTACTAAATAATTTTTAGGAAGAAGTGTTAGACTCGATAAAAGTTTTATACTATTTTGTGAATATTCCTCCGAATATTCTGAAAGAGAGACAAAAATCGCTAGTTTCCAGATGCTTTGAAATTCCCCTCGAAAGGAATATTTTAGTGTATGTAGAAAGGGATCGAGCTGCCCTAAGGATTCAAGGACGCAAACTGAAAGTCGGCTGCGGTTTATTTCATCCGAAGTAACGTCCTTTGCTGAATGGGGGTTGGTACTTTCCCGTTAAACATTTTTAAGGAAGTATCATGCGAAGTATATATTTATTCAAAACCCGAAATATTTTAACGCTATTAACATTTTTACCGCACTAACTGAAAAATATTAACAGGATTCAGGTACAGGTAATTTCAAGGTCTATGGAGCTTTAAGTAACATAATATACTGTAGCAAAATACATAAACTCACCATCTTTGGTATTATTAAAAGTTTTGAGCACCAGAAGTAGTTTATTTTTAAAAAGTTCTCTTAAATACGATGAGAATGCGTTTAATAAAATTGTTTACCTTTTACCAAACGGTAGTCCTCATTAAGAAAAACAACTTTTGTTTAAAAGTTTTATATTTTATTTCTTAGGGTTCACTAGTTATAATACAAAATTGAAAAATATGGAAAAACTCGAGGGTTAATTTCACCTCCTTAGCATAATACAATCTCTATACATATATCCTCCATAAATTTTCAAAGTTTCCATTGTTCCACCATTTTGAGTATCGCTAGATTGCAGATTCATAATTTTCTGGGAATAAAAATGGGGGAGGAATTTCTTTCATTGACTAAAAAATTGTTTCTGATAAAGATAAAATGAAAACATTATTTTATTTGGTAATTCCACAAACGCATAAAGATTGGCACTCTAGTCATGACAATGAGATGACTCGAAGCTCGTCAGATGAGCACACGATTTTGGCGGATCCGAAGACGAAGGAAAACGAAATTTTTGCCCGTCGTTCTGACGGCGAGCGATGACGCCCGCTCTCGAAAACAAACTTGTATAATGGTAAACCGAAGAACAAACGTCACAGTTATCTCGATTCCCGGTAAAACCGTGGGCGGTTTTGAAATCGATGCGCGTGAACGATCATTCCGAGGACTGATCATCGCGTTAAATCCTAATTCGCCCGGAGGCACGGGGGAGTAATCAGAGCGGTGGAGCAGTTAAATAGCATCGCAACCGCGACCGAATTGTTAGCACGTGGAACATGCAAACGGCCGCGTTGCTACGGGCCACGAAATCCGTTTGCAAGAGTCTGCGAGCCCGGTATTACGCGCGTTTTCGTGGACGCTGTCGCGTGCGCGCGCGAACACCGCCCAATCTGAAGTGCAATTTGTCTCTCCGCATTGCTCCATCGTTTTGCCGACGGCCATTGTTGCCCCGAACCCGATACAATCTTTATCCAACCGGTGCCCGCTCTTATCTCGGCTCCTTATAATTTGATTTGTCTTTGCATACCCTTCTGGCCGTATCACCACAACCGATTCACGTTTGCGTTTCCCACCTTCGTTACTAATCATACTTTGTGAAACATTAACGCTAAAACCACCGGGGACACATTGGACGACTTTCTTTTATCAAAATCGTCTGAATAAATGAAATCGCCGTTTCGACTGCAAAGGGTGAATTTTACTGTCGTACCAAAGGTCATTGGATCAAATATTAAACATATCTTCTTTTTAGTATTTTTGGTGCAAAATCGCGTGAGGAGTAAAATATGGCAACTTATAATCGACATGTAAAAAAATTAACAGAACTACCCTAAATTGTATAAAGACTTTACAAGTGATATTGATAGAAGCGAATGAACTACTGGCAACACTAGAATCAAGGGAGTTTGTACTTAATCATTCCATACAACTCCATTGGCAGCCATTTCTTCGTGAATTTTTAAAAATACATTCCACTGCTGAAAATAATCTCCACCATTTTCTACATGTGTGTTTTAAGTTACTAGTGATTGGCTATGTACATGCATAAAAGATGATATTAACAAAAAAAATTGTATAATTACTTCGATTTCGGTGTCCGCTGCAGGCGTTCACAGAATCATTGGCATATCGCAAAAGGGATTTCCTTCACAGCCAGAGTTACCGGGCGGAGACCTAGTTACGTGAGCCTAGCTTGTATAAAGTAACGTACTCGTTCAACGCAAATCGAATCGCATTCGGCGTGAACAAATCCGCGAAATCCTCGAAACGGGCTTGCGATTGCAGAACCGAAGAGTGGCCGAGGAAGATCCACGACACCCCGACCATCGATCCGGGGGTGGAAAGAGGAAACCCTTCCCCCCCCCCACGGTCTTTCCATCCCGGGCCCCGAAGCGTTCGGGAAGAGGGCCAATATATATCAGCAAGTAAAACAAAAGCCTTGGACAAACAACGAACGGTGATGTGTCTACCTCAAGGATGGAGGCGCCGAGGGAAATGAGGGTTGCCGGGGTGGAGAAAGAGAGAGAGAGAGAGAGGGGAGGAGAGGATGCAGTAGACGCGCGGACCAAGAAAAGAGAGGGCTGCGAGAAAGAGAGGAGCGAGATATATGGGGAGGCTTTTAGTTTCGTTAATGGGTATCTCGTAGACCGATAAGTGCTGAGATCTGTCTACCTCCGGTTGCTTTACACCTTTTCCCGCTCCGCGGTACACGCTCGGTGCGTGGCTCCAGGTTTTCCAGAAACTTGGAAAAATCGTAACATCCCGTGAAACCATTGATCCGTCTTCTTTCACGGCCGTTAAATCCTAGACGAACTGCTCGCGATGTTGAACAAGCTTTGTTCTCGTATAGCGGACGTCGCAAGGACATTGTCATTTACCAAGAAATACTAATGTGTATGAAGCTTTACCAGTTCCGCATTCAGTACTTCATGGAAAGTGCTCTGTCCTTATTGCCATATTTTCAATCTTCAATAAAACTCTTCAAAAATGTTCAATTAAAATCAAATAATATGATAATAATAGACTATAATCATGAACGATAACGATAGACTACAATGCTGTTAGATAACGGTAAAGGATAACGGTAAATGATAATGATCAATGATAATGATCAATGATAATGATCAATGATAATAATCAATGATAATGATAAACGATACTGATCGATGATAATGAGAAAGAATAATAATAATAAAGAACAATAATGAAGGATCATCGTGAATGTTAATGATAAATAATAATTATAAAGGGTAACGATAAAAGATAACGATAAGTGATAATGATATATGACAATTATAAACGTTATAAACGATAATGATAATATACGATAATGCTAAAGGATAATGGTGAAGGATAATGGTAAAGGAGAATGGTAAATGATAATCATCAATAATAATAATCAATAATAATGATCGATGTTAACGATAAATTGCAATGGTAAACAATAATAATGAAGGATACTCGTGAATGTTAATGATAAACAGTAATGATAAATAATAATTATAAAAATTAATTATAAAGGATAATGATAATCATTGATATTGATAAATGACGATGAAAGTGACGATCATAAATTATGATCATAGATTATGATCGTAAATTATGACCATAAATGATGATCCTAAACGATGATCGTAAATGACGTTCATAAATGATATTCATAAACGATAACCATAAATGATAATAGTAAAGGATAATGATAAATGACGATGGTAACGGTTAATGATAAAGAACAATGGTCAGTAATAATGATAAAAAATAATGACACATGATAATAATGAAGGTTAATGGTAAAAGTTAATGACATTCCATAGGAGTATAATGATCATTGAAAATGATGAATGATAAAGATAAAGAATAATGATAAATAGTAATCATAAACGACAATGATAAATGATAATCATGAATGATAATTATAAATGACAATGGTAAATGATAATCATTAACTGCTGCTGATGTTGAACAAGCATTGTTATACACTTTACGAAATTTCTGATATTCTTCTGGAATTTTTAGTCCTTTTTGTCACTAATGTGTAAAATTGACAGTAAATCGATGACAAACTGATCACGACGAAGTGAAACCCGCAGAAAACTATAATTTTCAGAAACGTAGGTATAACATGGAGTGGCACGGTCGAAGGTACTTCAAATGAACTCGATGATTGATTGAAGTGCACCTGGAAAATGCTCGACTCGACGGAACGGTGCACGTGAGAGTAATCAGACGCAATCAGCCAAGTCTACCGGCATCAAATAACGCAAACAATTGGAAATCTAATCAGAATCGACTGCTACAATTTGACGATACCGATTGATCGGCCGGCTATCGTTTACAAAGCTTGCAAACCGCGTGCTCGCCGGCTTCTCCCCTCGACCCCCATTAGACCCTCTCTATTCCTCTACGTTAAACCGTTATCAACGCGACCTCCGAAACAATGCAACCTGTATTTTGGAATGTGTTCTGTACATCGGTAATAAAAATAGTTGTTAATGTTCCTGGCGCAATCGTCTGTCGGCACTGTTTGATGTTCTTAGCAAACACACTGGCCTGTTTGATCGATGTCGCTGGGTTTGATCGGATTAACTGTTAATGCGTTCTACATGAGGGCAAATGATTTTTTAGCATTTCTGTTACTGCATTATTCCGTCCACGGCACTTCTAATTTTGTTCGATTCTGTCAGAAATAAATACTGTGTCCTATTACGATTATTAATCTTTCGAAAATTTACGCTTCCGACGAGTTGCGGATAAATCCACTTAGCCAGCTGTTCATAAATTTTTTAAATATATATTTTTAAAGATATTTTATGTAGACTCTTTGATCCTCTCATTGCATTCAATTAAGCAGCCTTCAATTTGATCAATCAAAATTAATTAGAATCATATTTAACAATACATAGTAACACGCGTGTTTGTGAATAAACAAATATAATTTATAAACCAAACTGGACATATTTGTATTGACGTACGAGTGAAATCTTTTTAACTAGAATGCCGAAAGAAAAGAAGGGGAAAGGAAGAAAGAAATAATTAAAGTAAATAGAAGTGGCATTAAATGTAGTATAATAAAGTATAACTAGGAGTGGAGGAAGAATATTATTAAATAAACAGTAAGTAACTAAGATTCGATGAATTTCTTTTTATGTCTTGGAAGCTGAAAAATAAACTGTCAGCAGAACGTTAATACATATTTGAATGTCAGCTCCTCGTCCAATTAGTATGAACCGTTCGTTACCATGTAAATCGCGGGGTACGTGATGGAACAACGTAGTCGATATTTTTACAGACAACCGCGAGATCGTTAGAAACATTTTTCCCCCGGGCGACCAATATTCGACCGATTTCCATTCTTCGAAAAATTCTGAGGCATCCGTGGTTCGGCTCGATTCTCACAGAAAGAAAACAAATATCGAAAACCAATAAACGATAAACTGCTAATTGGGAGTCGAGACGGCGCCGGCCGGGCCCGACGCGACGTGACGATACTAGGCGTCCATCGATTTGAGTCTCGCTATAAACCCCCTGTATAATAATCAAACGATCCGAAGTAGAAAATCTTCTTCTCCATGTAGTGTTTGGAAAAATGCGCAAGGTGATAAGTCCCTTTTCCACTCGACACCCGAGGCGTGATTGTTTGCTTGGTATTTTAGCGATGAGTGCGCTGCATATTAGTTTCCGGCGCGTTTTAACACCCTCCACAGTGATCTTTATCGGTTAGTCGTAAAACCCTGCAACAGAAGTCAAAGAAAGTTCTCCGAAATAGGTAGCTGACTATGCTGGACCGTTTAGGTATTGTTACACGGCCTCGCAGAAGCGACGTTTAAGAGCTCTTGTTCCCACTTTCTGCAATAATGAAATTTCTTCAAATAAATTAACTTAATTTTTACTTAATAGTAAATTTATTAAAATAATTAATTTTTTTTGTAAATTTATTTTACATTTTTTAATTTTATTTTAATGTCAGTGATATACATGTTTACTTTTAATTATTGTTAATCTATAAGTACACGCACACGGTTGTCTATAAATGTGAGCACATCAGTAAGTGTAATAATATTAAGGCTGTGAATGATTATGCGAATTTCGATTTTTGCATTCTGTTTTAAACGAACCAGATTTACAATACTTTACTAAACTTCGTTATTTTAAATATTCGAAGAATTATTTGAATATTTCTTGAAAACAAAAAGTAGTATTGCATACAATATATTATACGCACGTAATAGAAGGACTGGCATTAAAAAAAAATATTTTAATAAAGTATTAATATTCTTACGAAATATTTTGCATTATTCTGCAGTGTCGGTACGTCAAAATCATAAAAAAGTGCAAGTAGTAATTTGAAGTTTCAATAATGATGCAACTCTTTGTACCCTTCAAGGGTAGTGGTGGAAACATGTGCATTTAACTTTAAATTTCATAAGATGCTTAATGAACGATACCTTTTCTGTTTATAAAAAAATATTCATTTCTTTTTAACACGAAGTTACAATTATTTGATCTATAGTCTTTCCTTTAATTTAATTCTAGTCCTGTTACTTCTTCTTCGTTTAATTTTGTAGAGTATCGAGCAGTTTGTATAGCGCGGAGCAGACAGACGCACAAGATAGACTCGGCTTTCAAATTTGGCAGTGAACGTTCTACCCAAAGACGGGCCGATGCTTATCGTTTCGGATACAACATAATCGAACGGGACCGGATAAAGCAACGGAGAAAAACAACGGGTCCGACGTCGCAGACCACTTCGTAACACACGAACGAGTATGTAAGCGCCAGATTTAGAGAGGCAGCCATGAAATTAAGAGACTCAGCCACACGCCGCGCGGCGCAATCTGTCTGGCGGCTAAGCCGCGACAAATTTTTCATAGGTACTCGCCCGTAAGTTATATTTATGACTCGTCCTTAAGGAGAAACGCGTGGCCGCCGTCAGACGCTAATGAGCGCCGGGAAACGTCGCGATGCCAGGCCCGCGCTGTCGCGATGACGAATGTTTTCAGAGACCTGCGTTCGCCATCCAGCTACCGGAAAGATGTATTTCACCGTAGCAAACAGGAGAAACTGGAGCCAAATACAAACCCGATTATTAGATTTTCCAACTAACAATAAGTGGGACTGTGCTTCATCCTTGGCACTGCAACTAACAAGCGGTGACGGTACTACATCACGTGGTCAGCATTTATTAGTTTGGTACCATTGCACGAAGGATCGGAACACTTAAAACTTCCAGCGATAAAACTGATTAATAACGGAGCCAGAAAAATTTCCTTAACATTTGTGGACTTATAAAACAAAACATAATTATATATTAATATTATACATGGATACATAAAAATCATAGATTATAAAGATACATGATAATGATGAACGATGATGACAAACGATAGTGATGAAAAATGATTATAATGATAAAGGATAATGGCTACTGATAATGATAAGTGATAGTCGTAAATGATAATGATAAAGAATAATTATAAACGATAATGATAGGCTATAATAAGAGTACAGTATAATGATGAATGAAAATGATAAATGATAATGACAAAGAGTAATGGTGAAGAATGATAATAATAAAGGACAATAATGAAGAATATTTGTGAGTGATAATGGCAAACAATAATAATAATGATAAATAATAATTATAACGTATGATGAATGGTAATAATCAATGATATTGATAAATGATAATAATCGATGATAATCATAAATGATGGCCACGCGAACGTTGTTATCGGTAGGGATACTACGTATTACATGAAAACACTGCTGAAACCGTTGATCCGTTTTGACAACATAGTCGCAGCCCGCGTAAAAGCGTGATCCACTGCCGATGGCAATCTGAAAGTCGAGAACCATTTTCTATAGGAGAGGATACGATTGGCCGTCCTGATTATATCAGATCCATCGCGTTTTACAGGCTCCGTGCGTGGATCAGTCGACTGGCCGAGAGAGAGCATGTGCCTTCGCGATACTTTATCTACGGACATGAAGAGGTACTCGAGAATCGTTTTCAGAGTAATTGAAATGGCACTTGAGTCGAGTCCGTGCCTCTATATGAACGAGGGAGGGACTCTTTCGAGAGTGCGTCTATCGAGCCTGTTCATCGCGAGTAATATGTATATTGATGCTTTTCACACTGACACGTGCCACCTTTTTCTCGTAGATTTGCAATGATTTATAGATTACTTGCGACTGTTCCGTACTTACAATTTGAATCTCAAGAGATTATTTTGCAATACAATAGTCTAAAAGGTGTGCTCTCTACTTAAATCTTTAGCTTACGGTTATTTGGAGATGAGTGACATAATTACTTCATTCATTAATCCACAAAGTAAAATGTTATTGCAATATATTAGACTATTAATTAATTGGTTTGTGACGAATATAATTTTTGTGAAAAATGTTACTTTTACATACGAGAATAAAGTCAATACTAAATAGTAATGATTCCTAATTAAATAAAAGCAGGTGCAAAGTACTGATGGTAATGTAACCAGGTAAGGTAACCAGATGATGTCCAGAGTAAGAAAACATAACTTAATTGTGTAAGCTGCAGAAGAACCGCATATCTGACGTGGCAAGCCGTCAGCAGAGAAGCTTTATCTATTGGAAAAGCTTTCCCAATCTGTCCTTTAGCGCGTTTTTCACCCTCGAGGGACCAGTGTATCGCAACTGGACATAAAACATGCAAGGGCTGATGTTTGGTAACGAGATTTTCTGCGGAGATACAACGGAGAGAGTACAACAGCAATGAAAGTGTAACACGCTTGCGTAATAGTGAATATCGACGTTAGTAGAAGGTAAAAATATAAAAGTCTTTTTAATGAAAACAAATAAATACCTGTACTATAGAAATCCATTCTCAATTGGCAAAGAAACATTAGTAACAGAAAGTGGCATTAACACTCGAGAACTTGACTGTTATGTATTTAACAAATACGATCCGGCATGTCCTTTTCAGTTTATCTTAATCAAGTACTAATCTATGGATAATCCTAGTTTTAACTCATATCATGCCCGCTGTGCGTCGCCAGCGGAGGCGCAAGTTGTAGAAAATTTTCGATTCAGCAGGAGTTCTTCGGAACGTGAGAAAACCAAGAGACATGTATCAAAAACATGGACAGGGGTGGTTGGAGGGGATGTGGAACCAGAGAGGGAGACTGGAAGAGAGAAAGCAAGAGGGAGGGAGCGAGAGAGTGAGATTGAGAGGGAGAGGGGGACGAGGAGGTATGACAATTCGACGATACAGAGCACGCATTCCGGGCGGTGGGAAGGGGTGAAGCACAGGAAGAACGCAAACACGTAGCCACGATACAGAGGGTGATCGCTGGTGAGAGCGTAACCGGCCTGATAACATCTCTAATCACGACGAGGCCGGCCCAATCAGCTCTAATCCTAGCCTCTGTATCCATCCAGGAAGGCTGTATAGTCGACGGGTTCCGGGAAACCGTCGCTCGCCCCCGTTCGCCCGCCCCCGCACCGCCTCCCCCCCAGGGAAACTTGTGAGCCGTATAGAACATCGCGTACAATTCGTGGCTATAGAGGCAGAGCATCGGGGGATGCAGCTGCACCGACGGCATCATACACTGCCACGCCGCTGCTGATACTGTCGCTCGAAATTACACGTATTGATGTATACAGATTGCCAACGGTTACATGGCCGACGGTTTCTGTTCCGTTTATGTTTCGGGCGTGTTGGACCGATCGAAACCGGTTATCTGGCTCCTCTGAAGCTCCGCGTGTTGTTTCGCCCCCGTGAATCCAAGCCCGTGTTGCTTTTCTTTCCCCGGGAGCTTGCGAACCGACCGGTCGACATTTGCGGATCCGATGGGATCTACAATCTGCATTACGTACTTCCATATAAAGATTCGGTTATCCGTACGCTTCCGGTTCAAGCTCCTGTAAAAACCATTCCGGGTTTGCCACCCTCCAGTCGCGGGTGCAAGATGGTCAAGCTTACCGAAAAATTAGGATAGGCTGCGGTTGATAGTACAGTGGCGCACGGTTAAATTTACATCGGTTCAGGAGACTGGACGCGCTGGACATTTCTCTTTTTCTAGAACTGGTTCGAAAACGTGAGAAAGTCGATATTTCAAAGGGAGACCGAGACTGAACGAAAATACATGCAATAAGTGAAATTTCATTTTCAGTAATTATCGCCTTAACTTTATTATTGTAGTGGCAATGGTTAGCCGAGATTCTCCCGATCAAAATAAGTCCAAACACCGCGTAAATCAGACTATTTTTATCGATTTAAGAATATAATTAATGTGCTCCATATTAGATCGGTAAAATTAGTCCGATTTAGCTCATGCTTGGACTCGTTTTAATCGGAAGAATATCAGCATTCCATCGGTGCTACAAATATACAGATAAGACGGCAATTAAATAAAGTTTGCTTCATTTCATATTCAGTAAGACATAATAGATACACGCACGAACTCATCAACGCCATCTTTGAGAATTTTTTCCATTACAATTTTCAGAATTGATATTTAAAACTCGCAAACGATGGAAACAATCATTTAGTATATTTATAAAATCACACTTAGAGTATTTATAAAATATATTATATTTATTGCTACCATGTACTTTTAAATTGCATAAAAGAATTTTTAATATATAATTTATTTTTAATAATTCATTTCCTAGTTTCTTACGTATCAAATTTTCCGGAAATAATTGCATGCTCAATGCTAAGTGAAGTTATCAAGTTCGTTTATATCGAAAATTTTAGTTCAATCACTATTGCAATGCATTTCTATTAAATTTGTATAGTTCGATCAAAATTAAACGTTTTGAAACAACAGAATATAATTTGGAACAGCTCCAAATATTCAAAAGTGTACTTTTTAAAACGAGAGAACATCATTTGGAAGAGTTTCAAATATTTAAAACTAGACTTTTCGAAACGAGAGAAAATGGCGTAAAAGAAATTCAAATGTTGAAGAACTAGATTTTTAATAACCAGGGGATATAATATACAATGAAAATGAATATTTAATACAAAATCTGAAAAATTCGCTTACTTTTTTCTTCTATTTGCGTTTCACTCGATGGTTGCGATGATTGTCTCGGTAAGCAGATGTCTGCGAGGAAAGAATGGCACGTTCATACAACGGTTCCGAGAGCCGCGGGTTCTCACAAACTCCTGTGCAGATTATCAATTATTAAAAACACGTGGTCGCGCCGGCTTTCTCTCTCATCTCGCCGTTTCGTTCCTCGAAGACCTGGTCGTGTGATGCCAACTCCCACGAACTCAATCCACAAGGCGCTATCATTGATTTTAATAGCATTAAGATTGCACGATTTAACTCGTCGGCAACCAAGAAATCATTCGACTGTTTCTTCTGTTCCAATTTACGCAGCAGCGTGCACCGAGTGTTTTGCAGAATCTGCTGTTTTCAGTTCCTCTTGGAATTACTTCCACAATTTCGTTCTTAGAATTTTACATCTGTGTTCGGACACCGACTAGAATTATTAGCAAATTCTTCAACGGAAAGAAAACTCGAATTCACATGAATTTAAAATAAACGTTTGCTTTTCATTTCAATAACTACGTGATCTTGAACGTAGTAATGTACACGTGATAATAAAAGTTAAATTAGAATATTGATTTCAATTTTGTAATACAGGAATAGGGAATGCAGGAATATTGTAATATAACAATAGGGAATATGGTAATACAGCAATAGGGAATGTAAGAATAGGGAATATAGGAATAGGCAATATAGGAATAGGGAATATAGGAATAGGGAATTAAGAATAAGGAAGATAGGAATATTTTTAGTATAGAAATAGGAAATATAGGAATAGGGATTATGGTAATACAGCAATAGGGAATATAGGAATAGGAAATATAGGAATAGGGAATACGATAATACAGCAATAAGGAATGTAAGAATAGGAAATATAGGAATAGGGAATAAAGGAATGGGGATATAGGAGTAGGGAATATAGGAGTAGGGAATATAGGAATAAGAAATATAGGAATAGGGAATACGATAATACAGCAATAAGGAATGTAAGAATAGGAAATATAGGAATAGGGAATAAAGGAATGGGGATATAGGAATAGGGAATATAGGAGTAGTGAATATAGGAGTAGGGAATATAGGAATAGGGAATATAGGAATAGGGAATATAGGAATAGAGAATGTAGGAATATTGTAATATAGGAATGGGGAATATAAAAACAGGAATGTTGTTCTTATGGAGATTTCTGCTCGTAACGGTGAGTAGCCTAAGTTCCTAAAGACTAAAATTATTTTCCACCATCCCGCAATTCAGCACTCGACCAGACTACCGTTCGAAAATGGCAGACATATTTTCATTGGAATAGCCATCATGAGGTGCGTAATATGTCGATAATACTGCAAACTGTCTAAACGTTATTCGCTGCACGGCCAGGGGCGATAACTATCACAAATGTTGAAGCTCTTATAGCCACGTGACAGACCTGCAGATCGAGTAACGGTACATTGCATCTTGCACGCATGATCGTACAAAATAGACGACCTTGATTCCTCAAGGCTCACGATCGTCTGAGTCTGGGAATTCGTCAGCTTTCTCGTCGTAACGGAAAAAATACAATCGAACACGTTCTTTATATTCATTAGAGTCTCGAACATCTTTGTCAGCTTTTTGTATATACATAAATAAACACTGAATCTTGACTTTAGATTTTAAAGAAACAAATAGCGGCCATTATGGACAACCCGAAAATTGAATTAAGAAGAACTACATTAAGAATTTCAAGTGCCCAATTAAACAAACGAAATAATCGGAAGCAGCACATTTATTTAACATAAATTTTCTTCAAGCTTTGACTCACGAATTTTTAGAAACAAACTGTGGTCATTCTTCACATCTTAAAAATTCAATTCTATTTTATCATTACCTTAAAAGGAAATTATATACGCACTTTCTTTAACAGCAACGTCTGATTATTTTTCTTTTCAATTATTTATGAAAATGCTAGTGTCCGGCATAAAGTGCTGTCCAGCGTTGGACAACTCCCCTCAAATACTTATTATAGAGTTGACGTAGCAGTCAGAGCATTAATTACAGAAAAATTACTCACCAATAATGGATGCAGTTCGGAAAATTTCCTAGGGAAAACTACCTTATATGAAACTCCGTATGCGGTCGTTCGGCTGACATATGCGCTTCTCTAAATTTCAGCAATAACGGTAATTGTATTATTAAGGTGGAGGGTGAACGATTCTTGGGGTCCTGCCGAGATCTGGCGTTGCTGCAGTAAACGCTTGACCCTTCTGACCAACTAGAAAGAAAGGACGTATAAGTATGGTCAGTGGACTGAGGACACGTTATACGTCATTAGCTTCGGCCTGATGTATTGGTGGGTGTTGGGAATTGGCAGATGGTCTCCTCTGGCAAATAGTAACGATAGTAACAATACGCCCGGCAAATGAACCACTTTTCATGTGAAATTCATACTGCAGTTGCTAACAGTAGAACGACTAATTTCAAACATCACATAAGAAGCGATAATACACACGTATTCGTTGCGCAAATACTTTTCTTGGTAATTAACAATGTCAGCAAATAATCAAGTACACTTCCATTTCTTTCAAACAGTTCGTTAGTTTAAAAATTCCATTGCCTTTCTTATATTTGTTTCACTACTGTCAATTTCATACATAATTGTTCCTTAAAGTATCTTAAGAAAAAACAAAAGAATTTTTAGGAAAAATTAAATAAAATCTTAAATTCTAAGATTGTATCTTCTCTTAAACTTTAAGATTTGACGTTCTTTTACATTTCAAGTTTTGATATTCTCTAAAATCTTAAGATTTGATTTTTTAAATTTCAAGATTTGATCTTCCCTTAAATTTTAAGATTTGGTCTCCTTTTAAATCCTAAGATTTCATCTCCTCTTAAATTTTAAAATTTTATTTCCAGTCTTTTGCCCCCCAACGCCAAATAATGGAGTTGGAAGGAGAGGTGGGAAGCGTTCCAGAGTTAATTAGGAAAGATTGTAACCCGTTTCGTTGTCAAGAAAACATTCCACAGAACGAAATAGATATGAACATATGGGAACAGAGGCTAGGCAAACTCGTCGCGAAACACGATATGCGAAAGTGAAACCGTTCCGGAATAACCGGGGGAAGTTTGTCCCGAAAGAAAACAAGAATTCGGAGCCGAGTACTTCCCGGTAGCCTCGGAAAGGGTAAACGAGCGTCTTTCCGTTGCAGATGTTTCAACCCTTCAGCGATCACACACCAGGAACAACCGTCCTAATTCTCGTGCGAGGCGTTCGGCCGACTCGCCGGGACCTGATGAGAGCAAAAAGGGGCTACACGGAATATCGCGGAACACTGATGATGATTGCGGAGCCACATGTTCGCACACACGGTTGTCCAAGGGGTGGGGGTGGGGTGAGGAGGGGGTGGTTTCTCTTTCGTTCCTCCGGGGGATAGGGCAGCAATTTTCAAGTGCTCTAAGAGAGCTGATCCCGGCGCAGTCTGCACCCCTGACAAATCAATTCGCACATAAGCCTGTAAACACGAAGACGGACAGTTTGCACAGCGGACGACGGACCTCTTCGAGCTGCAACATTTTGGTACTATGCGCAGTACGTTGAAAAACTCCTGTTCTGTACAGAATTCCATTACCTGAAAATTATACGTGATATGAAAAAAATGTTTCAGGCGAAAGTAGTAGGATATAGAAAAGTGTACACGAGGATTGCGTTTGTTTGACCTTCCACTTCTTTGTGGAAACCTTCCACGTTTGACCATCACGTGTTCTTGAAGGTGACCCCGAGATATAAGTGTCCGAAGTCGATGAAAATACAAGATTTAACAGAATTTTCGATTTTCCCTTTTTTGGATTGTTTGAAAACCATATATCAAAGATTTTTCATTGATCACAGTTATTTTCATCTGCCACGAGTCATAACTGAAAGAATTTAATAATTTTAATATTATCTTCAGTCTATTAGACTTGTTAAAGAAACAAAGACTAGTGGAAAACTAAGTGTCTCTTGGAATTAAGATAAACAATTTTTAAGATAAACAATTGCATTAGCAACCTTACGAAAGTGTATTACACGCCAATGCTAATTTAAGAGTGACATAGTCCGACATCTTTCTGGAACCGAACTCTCATTTTATGAGATGGTTATCTGTTTTTTTCCTTCCGATAGAACACGATATGGGTAAACATGATCGCGAGAAAGGTTCAAACCTGTGTAAAAACGTTGCGTGCAAAGGCAATTTTGCGAGAGGAGACGATTGGACTGGGCAAAGTAGTGTCTGAGGCAAATGCGTCCATTTTTCAAAGTCGAAGGGTCGAGAGCAGGGGTCTGGTTTGATGGGGTTGGCGTGGTTTGAAGTTGCAAGCTTTCCCGGGCTCGCTTGCTCATAGGTAATCGTTTTAATAGGTGGACCATCGAGAAAGTTAAAACTGGATCCGCGGAAAATGGCCGGCGTTAATCCCTTTTTCGGGCTTCCGGCATGAAATGAGATTTCTGTTAGTCGACAGACCCGTGTGGGGACTCGTATGGAGAGATTTACACGCGCGAAGTGTCGTGTATGTGCCCGCGTTCTTGTGCATGTGTATGTGCGCGCGCGCGCGCGTGTGTGTGTGCATGCGTGCATGCGTCGGTATAGGTGGGCACAGGATGGATTTAGGGTGTAGAGAGAACTCCTCCGCAGCCATTAGCCACACACTTGCAAAGCTTCTACAACACGATTCATACATTTTCCTGGAGGATGAAAAAACAGCCTCCTCCGGGATCCCGCACTGTGGAATCAACCCTCTGCGCCTCAGCAGGGTACAGCCAGGCTGCTTCCTGAATTCACGTCATTTTCAGCGTGAATGAATTACCAGCTCTTTTTAGACGTTAATTTAGCGCACTAAATTTCGTGTAATGCGGAAGCTTCAATTTTGGGTGCACGAGAAATGTTTATATACTACTCCGCGAAATTGAAGGAACGCTGCATTATAATCGAAAAATTAACAATTCCTGGTTTCGTGTTACATTCCTGGAAGAATATCTTACAAGATTGTGCTAATTTCAACGGATGTAATGCGGATGCTTCAATTTTGTGTACATGAGAAATATTTGCACACTATACGAGCAAGAAGTTCCTGAAACAATTATATCTCGTAATTATATTTTATATATTTTTTTAATTTTATATTATCTTGTATATATATTTTTTTTAATTTGAGAATTCTTTAAGGTTGTATTCTCACGGAATATTAACTTCTTGTTTCAATCTTGTCTCTTGCAATCAGTGCAGACAATTCTTATTTCTCATAAAAATCCATAGTCCGGTAATAATGATTTAATATTGTCGTAATAGCATTCATTGACCGGTACAAACTTCACCGATACTGACGATTGTGTATGTATATTTTAAAATTAGATGTACAGTTCGTAAAGTGAAAACGAGGTTAATCAAAAGTGCATATATTCGTAAGGTATGGACAATTAAGTACTGTTTCATAACGTGTTCTTTTTTCTACATTTGGACTAGCCGAAAGTTTCCTTTTCTTCCACCTAGATCGGTGAAATATCACAGTGGTGTCGTTATTGCATGCTGAAATAACTTTAGATTTAGACCTTGGACTTTATTCGTTTGTCCAGCACCCTTATTTTACGGATAGAATAATCACAAAATTATGGCTCAAGAGCGACTGACTCTGCCATCGGGTTATACAACAAATGTTGTGCTTCTCGGATGTTTATATACGTCGGTCGTCTTATATAGTGCCGCCTATTTCCCAAGGATGGCGTTGTTGTGTTTCTGCGTGTATTTCCCAACATCGCGCGTCAGGGCGCTGAACGGAACCAATTAAAAAATTCCCTAACCCTCCGATCTTGGTTTCCAATGTCCCCAGATCATCGAACACCTTACAACCGCGCGCAGGCAAGCCCCGATACGTGGAACTAATTCCAGGCATTTACCTTGGAGCCTTGGCCGGCAACGAAGATGGACACATAGTTTTCGTGCAGCAGCACGCAGATTCGAGCAAAGAGTCGCGTACCAGGATTTCAGGCCACATTGCGTTCTTTTGCACGTGCACAGACGAGAGCTGGTGGTGCGCGCACCGACACAACCGCTTCTGGGTCCCTGCAGGGACGAAGGCCTCAGGAGGGAACACGTTAGTGTGAGGAATCGATGAACGCGATCGAGAGGTAGCCGCGAGAGGTAAAACAAAATCGCAGACAATTCTTCGGCGTGTTGCGTCCCTCCATTCCCGGTCTCGCTGCTTTATTTCTGTCCAGGTTTCTTTCTTCCCTTCTCTCCGTGGCCTCCAGGGTGATGGAGGTGGATAAGCTGTGGGAGGAAACGAGTGTATCCCCTCCCCGATACCCTTTCCACATGCACGTACAGTACTGGCCGTATATACAGGGTGTTTCTTGATACGAAGGGATGCATTCACGGCGGAGAAAAAGGAGGGTGGACCCCGTGTTCCTCCTGAATCGCGCGACCGTTTCTCAGCCGCGGCATTGTCTCTCGGCCGCCCGAACTTCTTGATTACGTTTAACGCTACCGTTCCCGGTAATCTGCTCTAATTCGCGGGCCGACCGATACCTTTTTTCCATTTCTTAATTCCGCCCAAAGCGAAAACGAAGCGCCGCTTCGGCTCCTCTTCAGGGCTCCTTCTTTCAACGGGCAAGACTCGATGAAAAGTTTGCCAACACTCTTTCAGCCGGCCGTCCTGGGACAAAAAGGGTCTTTAATCAATCACCGAACGACTCTGCAAGACGCTTGTATCGAAAAGGGACTGGCCAGTGTCTTATATGTTCTTCTCGGACCTGATCGTTTTGTCTAATTTTTAAACGGAGCTATTTTTAATACGATTATAGCCATGTTGATCGTTCGACTGCGCATTTTATGCGTTTATGATGGAAACGGGTACGCACAATTTAAAGCAGTGGTCATCGACAGATTTTTCATTCTTTTTTCTCCTACGTCTTGCAATCAATGCAAAGATTTTTTATTTTGCATTCAGATCCGCAGTCTATTGATCATAAATGACACTAGTTTTCGATCGGGTTCAGAAATTGATTTTTATGGCGCTTTGAATTTGAATATGAGTTTTCAGAGTGTAATGAGATACAATAGTGACCACTATGATAAATTATAATTTTCTAATTTCGGTTTAGTATGATTAAATTGGTTTTTATTTCAGGGAGGATTTTACTTACGGAGAATTTGTGTAATTACATATCTGTAGGTCCCGATCAAATTTGGTTTACTTGATAGATTGTGGTGTATTCTGACATTCAAGTTAAGAACATTTTGTTAAGAAAGAGATTGTGTCGCAGATCGAACGGATAAATTGTTTCGTTGTTCGAATATTACTTACCCGTGCGAACGCGAGGCGGAGGGAGTAACGAGCAGATGGAATTCCCGGCTGCTAAGCCATTAGGGTCAAATAAATACGAAGGGACTCGAGTCGCTAAAGGACGCATTAGATAATTATTCAGCAAATTTAAAATAAGGAGTCGACCCTATGGACAGTATTGTAAGTAAGCGTGTATATGTACGCGTGTACACGTACAAATATATACATATACATATGTATATTTCTATACCTGCGCACCGCGGATCCTTCGATTCCTTCCCCCGTGCCCGTCCTGGCGTTCCTGTGTAGACCCCGGCTGCCTTGGTTGGCTCCTAATTAAACATCCAGCTCGCTCGAATCCTCGAGTCGACTTGGCCGTCGATGTTCCGATATTAGTCCCCCCCCCCCCTTTCTTCCCTCGCGTTACTCACCCCCTTCTCGGACCGACGGAGAGAGGGGGGGGAGGGAAAGAGACAGAGAGAGAGAAAGTGTGAGAGTGAGGAAGAGGGAGGGACACACAGAGAGAGAAAGCCAGGTCTTCTTCGCATCCTCCCCCACCCTGATGAAATCCCTCTGCTGCCTCTCTGGCTTCGTATGCAAGGAGTAAGCAACGCTCTCTGCGCCGTATAAATAGATTTCGGGAAAAAAGGAGGGACCAGATCGATAGTCCCAACGGAAGGATATCGCTCGCGGGGGTGGAGGGACCCCGCGTGGTCGGGGGTGTCATTCCGCGAGGTCCGACACGACTTCGAAACCGCGACCGTGTACGAGAATTTCTTATACAGGGTGTCGCGGAACCGTAGGCAGAGTCGTTTAGGCGGTGGTTCTACGGAAAGAGATAATAAATAAATAAATATACGTTGGCGCGCTGCGGAACGGTATGCCTGTTTTCCTAACCCCCATCCGTCCCTCGATTTGACACATTTTTCATGTGAAGAATGATTTGTAGGACAATTAATCTGAAACTTTACGAGCTTCATTCATTTAACACTAGGTTTACGGGATGCTGAATATGCCTATTCTACACTACCTTATAAAAATAACGAAAATGTATCTATCCAAATTTTTAGCCATTTTTTTTACAATGTATACTTGAAGAAGAGGAGGCGTCACGTAATCTCTTCGTTCTGATCTTCGTCGCGAGACCTGCGAGGGAACTGCGAATATGCGAGCAACATATCGCGTGAATGTTTATCACTTTATTCTCAATGAAATAATCAGCAAAGTTAATTATTTATCGTTTCAGTTCGTTCGATGTTTTACCATTGGGTCGATTTGGTACACGAGAGACGGATTGATTTGCGAGAACGAGGGACGAACGAGGTTCGAGGAACCCATTGTGAGAGGAAACGACGGCAGCGACCACCGTTGATCGGTGATATTTGAATCTACCTAATTCTTCAACTAAGTAGACGACCGAAATCAACGTGGGGACCGTCAACATTCGAATTCCGTGCGGCGCCGCGGAGCAGCTAGCAAGCGGCAAGGGATGAGCCATCGGCAGCAGCCGCGCCGCTCTCAGGGCCACTATCAGAGGCATTATTTCCGAATTCCCGTTCCGTACTCGCATAATATGCCCGCGGCCATTTCTTTTTCTCACATACGTAACATTCCCGTTCCTCGGGCGCGGCGCTGACTGTGCACTACGTGGCCGAAACTCCTTGCAGGCGGAGCGCAAGGACACGCGTGCAATATCGGCGTGCAGAGAGAGCTCTCGGGGCTAGCTAGCATTCTCTGGTACACGAGATAGCGAGCCAGCGGAACTGTCCAGACCCCAGCACCCGGATCCAGGGTTAGCAGCAACAGTAACAGCAACAGCAGCAGCAGCAGCAGCACGCGGAGCATCTCAAACACGATCTTGTATTCCAGACCTGGCAGCGCCTACGAGCGAGAGAATAGTCATTAACTAAATAACAGCCTGATCCCCAGCATCCTGGCACAGTCTACCCCTACTACAAACATTGAAGGGATACAGAACTACACAGAGACGGGAAAGAGAAAGAGTTCCATGGGAGAGCGAGAGACCGGGGAACAGAGAGAAAACGTGGTGGGGAGAAAAAGAGCCAACCAGCCAGGAAGCCACCCACCACTCGATGGAACTGGATGTTATCAGTCGGTGAACGTTTTACAGCCAATGCGATGCCTTTGCAGCTCTCGGATGACTTTTTTATTGAGTCGGAATCGATACACGCGTCCCTCCCTTCCACCGGATCCTTCAGATTTCAACGGGAAAGATCGCGGAGCGTTAATCTTTTCCGTCGCCGAACGGCGCGGCTGCTTTCGATCAGGGTGAATGGCTGCTGGGCTCAAGAAAAACGCGAGCGGAATCGATAGAGCAACGCGGTCTCGCGATTACCGGCTATCGTCGCTCCCTTCGGGCTTGCTAATGTTTTCGTAAAACTCGGGCGAACATGCCAAACCTCGCGACACGAACCCTTTGCGATCCGAGCTCTTCCCTCGTTTTGCAAAATTGTGCTGGACACGGTAAAGCCCTAGGAACGGCTTCGAATTGCTCGATTCAGGTGATATTTCTTGTTAATCCTTCGCGGAACACGGGTTTCCTCTTTTCGTATTGTTCTATATTTTTCAGCAACGTGGATTTCTGATTACGAAGTACGCTGCTTTCCTAGTACGCGTATATATGTCGCCAAGGTCTGGAAAATAAATGTCGCGGAATTATCCAAACTACCGCGAGGTATACCCCGTGAGGAGTATACATAACACGGCTCGGGTATGTCTCCTGGACGATACACGACACTGGTAAGACCAGTGTTGTTGACATATATCGGGAATTCACTGTATCTTTGAACTGTGGAACTGTTAAAACTGTACGAACTTTCGTTCCAACCCAATACAATGTAGTATTGGCTTCTGAAATGAAAGCGAAAGAATTCTGTAGACTTCAGAGGGTTAAAAGACGAATTAAAATATGATTTATATTGATCAACCGCTGCTCGAGTGGTCTGCGAGCGGTGTGACGATGACAACGGGGACGACACGTGATAGTCTGGCATTTTTGAGCAAAGTATATAAGGCAAGGCTATTTTGCTGAAACCCGGACTTCTATGACAGCACAGGGTCCTCCGAGTTTATGTCGGATTTATGAGGAGGCAAATGGAAGAAAAACACGAACGGCGCGTGTTTACTGTCGACGTGTGCAACTTGCCGTACTTTTTCGCCGTGTCTCTTCCCCGGCCGTCATTCCGCGCCACTTTTCGCATTGCCTCGCGACCTTTGAGACATCCGCGGACATGCGACACGTACAGATATAATGCTGGAAACTATGGGGACCTGCAGCACTCCGCGTGTTCCTCCCATGCACTCTGTCATTCCTCCGTGAGACATTATCCAAAGAAATGCTCGAATGGCTACCGCGGACGTGACTTTCGCCTATGATCACCGAAGATGGAACAGGGACCATTATGGGCCTTGCGGCGAACGTGATACAGACCTATTTTTAATTAATGTTGGACCCTAACCAGGTGTAATTTTTAAGCTTGTTGAACGTTATTTGACGTTATGTTGTATAAATATTTATTTTTGATACCTGTTCCAGCATGAGAGATTACAATATCAATTTAATTTTTTCAGAGAGAATACTATACTTCTGTCCACATAATGCGATAGTGCGTTTTCAGACGAATTCAGCGAGGTGTTGACAAAGTAATTTTCTTTCATGGAAGGTTGTGAAATTGTGAAAAATAAGCGTCGGAACACGATACGCTCCTAACTGTAACAGACACGACTGTCACAAATATTCGTTTCCTCTGACAAAGCTACTATGAAGTAAAACTAGCAAATAATTAATGACTATAAATTAATGACGTTTATCAATACTTATCAATTTATTCTATCTCGAATGATTGAAAATGTCTTTCCATAAATACTCCTCCCACTCGTCCGCCACTATTAAATATTAATTTTTCCAGTTGTTTAACAAATTGTAATATTTTGGTATTTTTTTAATGTTTCTTGTTTCATTCCAGCACATGCACTTATACAATTACAACACTCGTTTATTACTGAAACTATTTTATCTAATTACTCATTACTGAGGGAGAGGTGGGCGAAATGGGTTCTGCGATTACGTTAAGCAGCGCCGATGGACATCGAAACGGTACCATCTTGTACGATTTTGAGAAACTAGGTTACCAAGTGAGCAACGTCTTGCTGTCCGTCTAATTGTGTTTCACTGGACGACCAGTTCTGGCGTTTTGTGGGCGCTCGAGTTAACCGGTCAACTGATCTCCGACAGGCATCCGATTTAAGGGATTAGTTAATCGGTTAACCGGTTTACTTGGTTAACAGGTGCTACTGGTTGAAAGGATAACCACGTGACACCGGTATCATGTGTCAGTTTACGCGGATGGAATGCGTAACTTGAAGAATTAAATCAAACCAAGTTACACATTTCTATTATTTGTCCTCTACACACCCCCCCTAATATAGTCTCAATTTTATATTTATCGCTATTTTAGATTTCGTATTTTACTTTGTTGTCCATTATTATCCAAAAAATACGACAAGTTCACTATTATTTATAATATTCCGTGTTCACTATTAACTCTTTCAATAAAAATTCTTTTTCAATACAGTTTACTTTGCCTGCTTATTAAAGATTGTCTTACAGTTTAGTCGCGGATAATTGTTAACAGTAGAGTGCAGGTTTTTATGCGAAATGAAAATAGCCTACATAAATGGTGCAAAACAGTAGATAATTGCAAACGTATTCCTTATTTAAATAATTCTAATAAATTGAAAATAATATATCAATATATACTCTTTTTTTTATTGGAATTGCATTAACTCCGCAGTCTAGTCGTCAGCTCGTCTTATATATTATAGCTTCGTTATTCTTAATTAATTACAATATGGCGTTGAAGAAAGTCTTCTCATGTAAACTGTAACACATAGTACACAAAAGAAGAAATTCCTTTTTGAAAGATAGCTTTGTATGGTTTTATATAGGGTGTCCATCATACCGATCGATTTGGAAGTAATTCTACACTCAAAAGTGGGTCGAACAGACAGAATAAATTTTCTTCATTTGACAGCTCGTTTTCGAGTCAACCGAGTTTGAGAATTCCGCGAACGCGCCTGCTATTAGATCGGAATCGGCTGACGCGTCTGATCATGATCTACCGATTCTACTTCTTGCATGTACTAATTCTAAAGCATGCGAACCGGATGGATCATTAAACTCGTTTTTCTTGAAAACGTGGCATCAAACAGACAAATTTTATTTTTTCCTTTCGACCCACTTTTGCGTGCAGTATTATTTCGCAATCGGTTATCGACGGTACAGTGAATTCTCGATGTATGTCAACAACACGGGTCTTGCCAGCGTCTTCGATCGTGCAGGAGACATCCGAGCCGTGTTATGTTTACGCTCCTCGGCGTGCGAGGTCCCTCGAGCTTTGTGGCCCCTCATGGGGTATATCCCGTGGTAGTGGGGATAATTCCGCGACGTTTATCATCCAAGCCTTGGCGACATATATAGAGAAAACACTGTGTTGTTGTAGACGAAGATGTTTCTACCATCTAGCTCTATTGCATCTACTTTCATTTATTTCTACTGTTGTGTTGAATAGAAAATTCTGAAAAAATGCAACGATATCATACTTAATAGCAGACATAAGGTAAAGGTATCAGTAGTTGACCAGTTAAGAGAAGTTTTTCACGCGAACAACAGTAACCGCTTGCTCTGTCATCAAATAGCGACAGTCGATGCCTGAAGACACTCTTTAAGTCTTCTAGATTATGTAACAATGCCACTTTTTAAAAAAAGTTTACTTATACAAATTTAAGAAACATATTTAAAAATTCTGTAATTGCTTCAGAAGTTGACCACTCTTAAACATGAAAAATCTAGTAATTGACCTTCTCTTCGTTAGTAGTTGACCACTTATACTAGAAAGAGGGTTAAAGCAATAATGTTGGGAATCATTTTAGTATCATTCAGTTTCAACAATTACTAGCACAAATTACAATTAAAGAATAAAATAAGAAATAAAATAAATCAATTCCATAAAAAGTTCAATTCAGGAACAGAGTAGACGTTGCGAGTTCTGCTCGATTTCGTGGGCTCATTGATATGAGAAAGTACAGCCTTCCATTCGTAGTCCAGCACATCAGGCTTGTTTGGCCACTTCCATAATCGCCCGTACATTTTCATGGACGAAATAGTCGCTTTTGTTTTAGTTACACGAAGAATTTCTCCAAAAAAAAAAATTTCATCGTCTCTTCAGAATAATTTCTAAAGGAGCCCTTGATAGGAGGCATCTCTCGATAAGTAATGAAATAACTTCTGAAATAAATAATTAAATAAATGCATTTTAATTTTCCGTTGGTATTTATAATGTCACGCACATGGCTGTTTTAAAAGACACTGATCAATACTTGACCGTGAATGCAATCAATAGTTGACCATGTGGTCATCCTCTAAAACACAACATGCTACAAAATTTATAATTATATTTTGTACTCTTAACAACCGTAGATGTAAAATGGATACATTATAAGTCGTAAACAAATTTAAATGAGTCACGTTAGTAATTGATCACGCCTGTCAACTTCTAAAAATTGTTCAAAAACAATATTCAATATTTGACCACCTAATAAACTATTGTTTTTCAGGTTAGAATAACAAAAACAATGCATTTATCACTTATAAAACTCTGTGAGAATATAAACAGCAAATAATTCGGTCGCGAAAAGTTCACAACGTATAGATTTCTTTACCTGAACCGTACAGCTTTTCTTAACAGAAACGTTAAGGAAATAGAGATATGTCAGCATATTACTAACCTTAATGAATTCAAACGTCCGTTATTACTATGCATACTTCACTTCGCATGCAATTCTTTTGAAATTTAAACAACAGATAGCATGGCATCCGAGATTCACTTTCATCAAAAGTGCACAGCTCATAAAAACCTTATTTTTTATGTTTTTCTATAAAATGGTCAACTACTGGTACCTGGTCAACTACTGGTGCCTTTACCTTAATTGTGAATTTTTCCAGAATTTTCGCTCCCAAATTGAACATACAAACAAATCCAAAACTCAAGTCCAGTCTCTCGAGCTTCGTGGCCCGTCACGGGGTATACCCCGCGGTAGTGGGGATAATTCCGCGACGTTTATCATCCAGGCCTTGGCGACATATATAGAGAAATCACTGTATACGGGATACCCTGTATAGTCTCAAGCGTGCCATAATATTCTGATCCATGTAATCAACAGTCCGCACCTCTTTCAATTAACCTATCGCCGTAAAAAAATCCCGCAACAAATTTTCATAGGCCACTAGCGTCGAAGCGCTCGCGCGCGCGTATCAGCATTATCTCGGCGCCCCGCGTTCATTTCGCAGCTATGCGTCAGCCGGTTCGGCTCAATCGCCTAAACAATTCTGTCATCCCGCCGGAATTTCAGCCCGTCCATAACTGCGTGCATATTGGGGGAGAACGGGTTGTCTCCGACGCGCTGCGGAACGCGACGAAACAAATGGCGTGCCGTGGAAAATGCGAGGCAAATCAGACAATTTCACGGCAGATAATCCGGGATGGATCCGCGGGATCACGGACAGCCGTGCACACGTAGAACCGAACGCAGGGAAGGGCGTCGACGACGACGGCCAGGAGTCATTTGGGTGATGTAGAGAGATCGAACGCTCCTCCGGAAACAAGCTGGAAAGAGCGGCCTCGAAGGAACAAAAAAAAACCTCCCCGGATAGAGACGACGGATAAGGGCGGTTTGCATGATGGGGAGGGGGGGTGGAGGAGAGGGTCGCGAATACTCCGGCGCACGGATTCACGGAGCGTTATGATTTGTACCGGGGTTCAGACTTCCGTCAATAATTTTCCGGCAAATTAAACTCTAAACTTCCACCCTCCACCCCCCGGCCCCTCCCTTCCCCTCTGTTCTGTAATTCTCGGAGGACGGCTGCGAGCGGGACGTTTCAATGCAAAAACTTTCGATTCCATCGGCCCGCGAGCGAGCGATCCGCTCCGCTTGCTACCCCGCATTGATTATTGTATCTCTCGCATGCTCGCGGCAGCGAACATTAACTGGAATTAGTCGACTTCCAGTGGAGATCGGGGGGGGGGGGTGGTAAATCATGCCGGGCTGTGTGGAAAATTGATCTTCTTTTGGATGCCGTAGTCGCTGTTACCGAGGGTGTAACAATTAACCCTTAGCACTCGAATGGCGACTATAAGGCGCCACTAAAAATTGCTCTGTCATTATTCAAAATATTTTTCACATTATTGAATTTGTTTGTATTTAATAAATTACTAAACACTTCTGTATTGTACCGAAGTATAATATATACCGTATTATACTATATTAGAAGTATATGAAAAAAAATATGTGTATAAAAGGGAAATATTCTAGGTCGGAAGAAATGTTTCGTTTTGGAGTTAAAATAGCTTCGAGTGCATAGTGTTAAGGGGTTTAAACAGAGATTGAAACAGTTGTGCAAGTTTTTCGGAGCTTTCATTTAAAACATTGAAACGTTTATGTACACGACACTTTTTACATTTAGCGATGACTTTAATTTGAATTTAATAAGTACAGTAGGGCGTCAATTATTATGAACAAAAATCGTACGTCAATTTGTAAAGAGTCGTTGTAAACACGAGGCTTTTCGATCTTCAAATCCGTGACAGTATCGTTCACGAGAAAAATTTTTTGGAGACGTTTGAATTTGCAGGATTAAAAAAAATGTGTTACGAAAAATGGGTCTTCGGTTTTCCGTCTGCTACGTCACGTAAGAATGTCTTAGAAGAAAATGGACATTACAAAATTAGAGGCTTCAAGCTTTAAAATGAGTCCAGGCTACTATTTGTTTTTAAATATCGACAATGTTTTGATAAATGGAATGGTATTGTTCAGATTCTTTTATGTTTTTTGACCAGATTACGACATCAGTTTTCACCATGATGAATATTGAAGACAATATAGTTATGAAGGATGCACAAGGGTTAAAGGAATAATCGCTATAAGAAATTTCATCTTTCTAGTCTGGTGATTTTATCTTTCCAGTTCCTTGACCTAAACTCATAGTTTCTTTGTGATTTTCTGGAGACCATAATTTAGCAATGAACGCATTACTACTGTTACCAGTGGGCGACACAAGCCTTCCGTCGCTACAATGTTCCACCGTCTGAAATTCTGCCCGACAAGAAAGGAGGAGCTTAATTAATACGAAAATTCTGAAATAGGGAGGCTCATTTCCGGCGAACAATAAGAGAAAGTCAAGGTGGTTTTGCGATTAGCACCGGACGCAAGAAGTTCCAAGAAATCGGAACCGTCCACCAGCGACCAGAAGCAATGGAAGAAACCAATGAACGTGACCCAGGCTTGAAGCGAACGACCTAATTAGCCTACAACACGCGGCCGTATCCCGCGGTAAAATCACCGACACATAAAACACCGCGTCAAGGACGTCGCTCGTCAAGAAAAAAAGAAACACACACACACACACAGAGAGAGAGAGAGAGAGAGAGAGAGAGAGAGAGAGAGAGAGAGAGAGAGCAAGGGGAAAAGAAACTGTAACTGCAACGTCCTCGGAGGCATCCCGGGTCGAAGCAGTCGACTGTGAAAACGGCGTGCATCCGAACGAAATGGACTGGTCAGAGGTGCCGAAGAAAAAGTGCTAAAGACGACAATGCAGCCGTCTGCATGTGCAAGCAGGGTGCATCGAGGAGTAAGAGGGAGACGCTCGCATTAATACATACAACGTTTGCGAACCTAGCCAATGACAGTCCTGTATGCGCTCGATGCTTTGTTGCACGGTTTCTTCGCGTCTCTTCATGCTCCTATTCTTCACTATAATATTTATTTCATTTGCGAATTCCTTCACATAAGACATATATATGTACGATTCAAGAGCCAAGGCTCCGTAGATTCGTGATAAGGTAGAGTAACCACGTTACCGACAAAAATAGGCGTAAAATGGTTTTACGTGCCTCAACTTTTCGTCCGTATATGAGAATATTTTTCGCTGGGAAAGGGCTCGTTCGAAAGAGCTCGTTCAAACTAGCGCGGGCTGGTCATCAGCTGACAAGATTATGCAGATATTTGGTAATATAAGCGTTAGAAGTAGGCCAAAAATTGACGATGTGCACGCCGTGGAATCCAAGCATTTTTATGCCATTGAATGAGTTTTCTGGATGAAATCGAGAGTAGCGCGCGCTAGAAAATATCTCCGGCTACAAATTGAGCTATATTTTGTCTCGATTCTCTGCGAAATAAATCCAAAAACTTGAGGCACGTTTCTAGCGTCAGAATTCATAATATCGATAATACAGATCAAAAAATGTGACAAGTTTAGTCACAGACTTATGTAGGACCCGTCGGATCAAGACCAAGACGGATCTTAAGTCAATGGCTGAAGGCTGTGAACGGAAATTATACAGCAGTTACCGACCCGCTGACTCTGCAAAAGTCACGTGACTACCCTTGGCTCTTAAGTGTAGTGTAAGGGACCCAACTACTGTGCTTATATTAATTATACTTATTTCTATTGCATAATGAATATTTAAAAAAGAGATATTCGATTTTTTTCATTATAATCAGTTAATATATACGTTATATATCTCTTCATTAATATTCATATGCTTTAGAGATAAGTATAATTAACCCTTAACGGACGAATGCCGCCATATAAGCGGCATGGTACTTTTACTTGCTGGGTCCAATGCCGCGCATATGGCGGCAAAAATTAAAAGAAATATAAAATATAAATATATATGAAGTCAAATATAAATATTTTCCTTTCTATACTTGATATAAAAATGTTGAGTCTACAGTTTCTCTTCATATGAAAAATAGCCTGGACCTGGTGGAAAGTAAACTTGAAATACTTCCGGACCGTTAAGGGATAATATAGGCACAGTAATTGGGTCCCTTACCCTAATTCTGTTTGCCATTATCTCCATTATCCTTGCACAACATCGAATAAACTTTGCCATTTCCTGAATATGTATCAGTAGACTGCAGATCCTTATTGCAATACAAAAATTGTTCGCAGCAACTGCAAGAGGCAATTATAAGGACCTTTCTTTCTTCAATCGTTCTAATAAGTTGCAAACAATGTATCGATGTTCTAAAATTACGTTACTCCTTCATCCGATTTGAATTACACCTTTCCAACTTTGTCATAAATGCATGAAATCCGCAGTCTAGCTTAAATTTGTTTCCTCCTGGAATAATTCCAATAAGTTGATAATAATATACTAAGATTCTTTTTTATCTTTCTACCGTTCCATGTTCCATCTACTGATTTCATCAAAAGCATAAAATCCGCGGTCTATTTAATAACTTAAATTTGTTTCCTCCTGGAATAATTCTAATAAGTTGACAATTATACACTAATATTCTTTTCTATCCTTCTACCGTTCCATGTTTCGTGCTAAAACATGTGCTAAAACCGTGCTAAAATCCTTGGTTCAGTTATGACAAGCGGAGTACGCTACGCTCGAAGGTCACGAAAGGCGAGCAAGCCACACCGACATCCACAAAATCGGCGAATTAACTCCGGTGTCAGTGTTAATCGAAGTGTCGAGCGTCGCGTGTTCCCTATAATAATAGTCTCGTACGCGTAGCCGGGTTGTCTTGACAGCGGCCGTTTAAGCGTTAAGAAGCCCGCTTGCGCCGTGCCGCCATGCCGCCGTGCCGGGGCGGGAAGAAGTGCAACGATGCATCTTGCGAGGCCCGCGTTCCCGTATCTCTATAGATAGCTGTGCAACCGCGGCATGCGTCACAGTCCGCGACGGAGGCCCGAAGAATTTCCGCCAGCGTCTCGATCATAAGGGGAGGAACGAAAAGAAAGAATTGCTGGTAAGGCAGCTCGCGAACGAAATCGAGAGAGAGAGAGAGAGAGAGAGAGAGTGAGCGGCCGCGTCGAGGAACACCACGAAGAACAAACCAGAAGAGGGACGAAGGGGAAGACGCGAATCTCTCCCCGTCTCTGAATCCGGCCGCGCGCATTGTTACGCGCTAATTTTGGAGACCGCAGTCGCTTTGTCCAACGCTTCTATAGGCGGATCGTGCGGATCCGAACTAGCTATCTTTCTCCGTTTGCTCGCGACGTCGGAAAGTGAAAGAAAGAGAGAGAGAGAGAGAGAGAGAGAGAGAGAGAGAGTAGGAAAAAGAAAAATTCGGAGCGAGAGATCGAAAGGGCCTCGCGGACCTTGCCGATGAACACACCACGGAATTTACGGCTGTGTTGAAGCGGTCTGAATTGTCTCGACGTTTATAGAGTAGCTCTGGCTACAGTCGCTCTTTCGATGACTGCGCTACTTTCGGAGGATGAGGGGTGCTAACGCGTGCTAAGGACGCACTTGTCTCGCCCGAGGTGCGGACGAGCTCTCTACGAACAGTTTTGGTGTTCGTTTTTTAGGAGGCGAAAGAACAATGCACAGGGCTCGCTTTGACCAAAAACGTCGACGATATTCACACTCGATATAATTCATTAGACTCCCTAAATACGCATCGATGGAAAACTTAGTAATCTATATTGTTTCAAAATCAGCGTAACATAGTTAGGTCGATGTTACATATATTAGTTTAGGATGGAAATTAAAAATACAGTGATTTCTCGATATATGTCGTCAAGGCCTGGAGGATAAATGTCCCGGAATTATCCCCACTACCGCAGGGTATACCCCGTGACGGGCCACGAAGCTCGAGAGACTGGACTTGAGTTTTGGATTTGTTTGAATGTTCAACTTGGGAGCGAAAATTCTGGAAAAATTCACAATTATGTCTGCTATTAGATATGATATCGTTGCATTTTTTCATAATTTTCTATTGAACAGAACAGGAGAAATAAATGAAACTAGATGCAATAGAGCTAGAAGGTAGAAAAATCTATGTCTACAACAATACAGTGTTTTCTCTATATATGTCGCCAAGGTTTGGATGATAAACGTCGCGGAATTATCCCCTCTATCGCGGGGTATATCCCATGAGGGGCCACAAAGCTCGAGGGACCTCGTACGCCGAGGAGCGTAAACATAACACGGCTCGGATGTCTCCTGCACGATCCAAGACGCTGGCAAGACCCTTGTTGACATATATCAAGAACTCACTGTAGTTACAAACAGTCAAGTTTAATGTGCGAAATCTACGACGTCTCTGACAGGGAGTTAAACGAAAAAATTAGTTTCATTAATATTAGTAATTTTATTGTAAGTTTATAGATGTTCCGTCAAAGTTCACAACCTTTAGCCAATTTTTGCCTTTTTACAGCTTTGAATTTGTGTCGTTCTCGAGTCAAACCATGTCTTCATTCGACTTGCCATTGCAAATAAAAGCATGTTTTGAAAAAGTGAACCAGGGAATGTCAAAGTGGAGGCTACAAGCTTTAAAATGAGTCTAAGGTTGTTGCTATACTATTTTTCTTTTACAGGGTGTACTTGTACAGGGTGAGTCACCTAACGTTTGTACCTCAAATACGTCGGTTTTATAAGTAAACAGTTTAATGGGACTCACGTGATAAATTGTTGTTTTTATGTCATTTATTATAGAGATATCAAGGTCACCGTGATTTTTTAAAGTGGGACCTCCCCTTTTTAAACACCCACGATGATAGTTCCTTTCGTTGGAAGTTCGGTGACTATAATTGCTCAAGGTCATTCAAGGTCACAGATAGAAGAAACGTATAAGATTTAAAATATGAGAACACGTTTGTCACGAGTTAGATTTACAGTTAACATACTAAGCTCCTCCAATGTTATTGCACAGAACTTTCCCTCACACCTAATAAGCAACACAATTGTAATACTCGACGCACCGTGTGGAAATTCCACAAAGCGAGGAAGCGGTCCAATCAGCTGATCCTCCGCAGAACGCATCAAGCATACGGTGTTTGTCAGCATGGACAAGCGACGGGGCTGCGGGCCGAATGGAAATACAAATTTATGATCCCGAAACTGCAATTGCTGAAAGCGGGAAGGAGCTGATAGAGGTCCGCCGGAACGGGCGCCCGGTAAAATCGAATACACCCACTTGCTTCCCGTCTCCGTAACATTGTTTCGCACGGTCACGATCGACGATCGCATAAATAAGTCAGCGGTCGGATTGGCTCGGCAATTCTGCATTCACAGTCTGCCCGGGAGAATCCTCGGGAATATCGTGGAAAAAACCATATCCACACCACCCGACTGAAGGAAAAAAAGTAAGTTTGCCCCTGGCTACCACCGAGGAGCCCTCCCCACCACCCCCGAGGAGTCCCAGCAGAGAGAAAACGTGAATTATCTGCGCTCGTTACATATTCCTTTTTATGTGTCCTCCGCCATAAACAGCAAAGGTGAAATCGCGAAGGGAGAGGAGGCTGCCGAAGACCAGTTTTTGCATGGCCTCCCTCGAGGGTCATCACTCGCACTTCGGGGGCAGTCGGTGTCCAGTTGTCCACCCTCTCGGCCATTCGATCCTGCCTGACAACTGATATTGCGTGATCTATGGCCCCGTGCATTGCACGCCTGGGACAAAACTGTCCCGTTCTCTACCCCTGTCGGTCTTCCTTCGAAGTTTCCACCCTCCGAGGATCCCCGGGCCACAGCACCGGCATCCAGGGGGAGAAACCAGGAAGAGCAACAAAGTAATAGATGTCCCCGGATCCGCAGTGTCCACTTCGTCAATAAAAAATCACGGCATAATAGAAAAAGAACTCGCGCGCCCGAACCCATACACCTCCGCGTTCGGCCCCTCGAGATGTATGTACGATCCCACCCCCTTGCGAAACGGCACCGTGAAATATTTATAGAGACTGCCCCAACGCCACTTTAAGATCCTACGGATTAACAGGAATCGAGTTTGCCTCGGGGATCGAGGCCCGAGATGGATTCAGAAATTCTTTGACAGACCTCGCGTGGCTTATTCGTTCGGCGCGTTAAAGGCACTTCCGGCGTAACAGGCACAAGAAATCGATTCTTCCGCGCGTACATCGAAAGCACAGCATTTTCAAAATACACTCCTAAAATTTTACAATCGTCGTTCAGGAAATAACAAAATTATAGATTTTTTGATGTGACACATCAGAGATTGGCGATGAGGGTAGTTTAAGCTTTAAACGCGTTTTTGGAAATGGAAGAATAAATCGAACTCATTTTTTCTTATTTTTGTAAATTCTTAGATTTCAATTTTCAATATTTTTCTTTCTTTTTTATTTTCTTTATAGCCAGAAGTATAATAAATAAAATCAATTAAATCTTTTTATTTCGGATAAGCAAAATGGTTCAAATAAAAATGGCAACCACCAGCGTACACTTTTTTCATATACCCAGGTTTGACATGCTCCACTGCAGCCACATTGAATTATTTTTCAACTAAAAAATTTGTGAACACTCTTCAAAGACAAGGAAGTGTAGAGGAGTGACGATTATTTAAATAAATTTTTCTGAATTGTTATTAATTCATATTGTCTTTTTTCGAAATAACATGATTGCATTTTTTACCATAAATACAAAATACGTCTGAACAAATAAGCGTCCAGAAAAACATCTTTACAATCTCAACAATTGTAAATAATTCGAAATCCGCCATTTCGACGGATCCGAAAGTGTTAAATAAGTACGTAACAAATTCAATTAAAAATTCAGAAAGCTACCACAAAAAAATTGAATTAGAAGTGATATTTTAGTTTTCTGGTTCTACAATGGAGAAACTGGCAAGGAAGATACAAGGATAAAGAAATAAGAGACGACGAACTAAAGATTAATATATCGCAAGAATAATTAAGAGATACATAAGCGATAACTCTAACAGAGAAAGCGTTTGAAACGAATATTTATGTTAGAAATCGGGCCCGTTGTTATTCAAAGAAACGCTGATAAAATTTTCGTGGTTGTTTCGCGCGGAGTTGAACAGAATTTATTTTCAAGTAAATATTGTCGCAATACGTTTCTCGAAAATGCTTAATTCAGTAGAGAAATCCCAGGGCGACAAGAATTCCGGATCGGGCAAACTCGTTTTCGTTTAAGAACGAAAGTGTAGTCGGGTTTAGGAGCTGGTCAGAAAATTGTGGAGAAACGTGGGCGACCATTATTCCACGGGGACCCACAGACTACGATATATATTATATTACATACGATGGGTCAGCAATGAAAACTAAGTGCATATGAGAATCCATGGGGTTGTAAGGCCGGGGACTAATACAGGTACAGGCGACGCCCGATATCGGGTCGCGAAATCGAAAAAGTCAAAGTCCTTATTTCATGATCAGAACGTTCGAAGAACGAAACTCGTTCCGACTTTTTATGAGCCACGACCATAAAGACATCGTTTGTTAATTTCTTTACGGTGAGTTATGGCAGATATATCTGAGTCCGTGTGCAATGTAAACGTATACAACATTCCTGTAACCAAATACCTTTATATATTCTACAATAAACTTACTAATCACTCATCTTACGATGCTTTTAACATTTTTAACAGTTTTAACATTCGGTATATCTTGTCCAATCGTTTTTTCAATAATTTAACTACTTTAAATATATGAAATTGATGAATTGATTTTTCAATAATTCAACAACTTTAAAAAGATTTCATCGACTCTTTCGTTTTCTTAGTTATAGCAAATCTTGAACAATATTTTACTGTTTCCTATTTTTTTGTAGCAAATTATTACATATAGCAATGAAATTTAGTAAATATATTTCAAATTAAATTACTGGAAGGTGTTTAATTTAAATAAGATGCAATACATCATTCTGAAGAATGACAATAATTGCAGCAATATCGTTTTGCAAGTACGAAGACATGCAATTGTACTTGTAATTTTTAAACTTAATTCGTTTTATGACACCGAAACGTGAGTACAATTTTATAACTATTATTTTATCTTTAACCTATGTAAGTGTAATATAAAAAAACTTACCAACGCATACACGGAAAAAATGTGCCCTATATTTTATTTGACGGGTGCTATATATGCATAAATATGGAGGGGCATATTAAAATGAATTTCAAGTAGCCATTAGCATGCGATAAGCTTCACGTAAACGAAGAAATAAATGCAGTCACGAACAAGAGTATTGGCACAGCTAGCTTTTAATTATGCATATTCTTATTGCATATGTAAAAATTATGGTTATTATACCTCTAATGGAATTCATATAAAATATTAAATAAATGAATTCAACATCAACATAATATTTCATAGCTGTTTTCTATTAAATTTATTAATATATTATGAAACAATATATATGTATATATATATTTTTGCAATAATTGAATGCAAAAATATTTGCGTAACACCTGCGTGTATATCTGTGTCGCCTACTGTACTAATACTATTTTGTGACGCAGTTAAATTAATTGTAACTAAACTTGAGGATTTAACACTAAACCTACCGACATTTCATGTATACTTAATCCTACCATGAGCGGTCAAATGACCGCTACAAAAAAATATGTATCTTAATATAGAAAGACATGGTATGTAATTTTTTCAGAAAGTACACAATAAAGAAAGTTGTGAATATTGAAAAATGGATTGTATGTATATTATAGAAAAAGTCAATAAGTTATATGGCGATACAGTAACGTTGTATACTAGAAATTCTAAACGAAATTTCAAAAACGGTCATTTGACCGCGCGTGGTAGGTTTAGTGTTAACGAGTAAAAGTATAAAAAGAATTTTAAAATGTCAATACACTACTTTCAACTAGTTAGGATTATAAAAAGAGAGAAACTTTTATATGATAAAGATTCTTAAAATAATTTTATCATAAAATTAAAAATCTTACAGCCAATAATTTCGTTTCTGACTGTAACTATGTAATGTCTATTTTGCATGTAAAGCGGAGAATGATCGATCTTGATAGCTAATCACTTCCGATCTGTGTGAAATTCTAACCACGCCGGCGTTTAAACCTTCCAGATTTTAAAGCGTCCGTCAAATTTATTCGAGGACCTTTTAAATGGCCGGCATAAATAAATTAATGCAGATCGGCAGGGTAGTTCGGTCCGTGGGACAGATGAAACGTTGAATTTTTCATGGACGATAAGATCTTACAGGCGCATCCTCATAAATGTCCTCACGAATTTAGCCGGGGGAGACCAGGGTGCGTGGTTTCGCACATCGGAACGTCGACGCCTTATGGCATGTTCATAGCATATGCAGTTATGGCCGTATAGACGGCTGAAAGCGGCCAAACCTTTAGGGAGATTTTGGTCCATCCGTTTCGCTAAACTGATTCACCAAGCATCGTTGTGGAACTATGAATTATAGAATTTATTGCAATCAGAGTTGGGTAAAATAGTATTTTCAATAGTAAATAACCCTATTTAGTTTAAAGTATGCGTTCAATCTTAAAAATAAAATATTTTTCATTCGGTGCATTAAGTTTCTAAAATAGTATTTTGTTTAAAGAATATTTAAAATATTTGCTTACCATTTTCTTCGCTAATTCGGTCAATTGCAATTTTATAAAAATTTATTTCACACATCATTTAGTACACTAATTCTTCTACCATCTCAAACAAAACTCAAGTCGATTGAACCGATTTTTGAAAAGTGATTCTTTAAAGGATATACAGAGACTTTTTTGAATATCTGCGTATGCCACAGAAATTCTTAATTTTTTATGTGATTATGAAATTAGATACGATTATAGCGAGAAAACAGACAATTAAAGACATGTCAAATATAAGTTTTAGTGGAATTATATTTCCATTTTTTTCTATTCATTGGAACCAATGGCGACATTAAACGAGAATTTGCATAAAATTGCACAGCCTATATACATATAATCTTTGGTAATTATAAACCAGCGCGGCTCGTGACACGCAAAGCTCGATGATCGTTGAGTAATCTTAATTAGCCATGAGAAAAATTTTTACAGAAAACTGCACTTTCTATGGTCCGAAGAAAAATTGAAACGGTTAGACAATTCCGAATAAGTTCATTTAAGTGAAATTTCAAAAAGTTCAAAAAAATAATTTCATGTACACAAATATTTAATGATTGAAATATATTAAATTTTTACTTACTGTTAAATAATGTTATCTGTTAAATAATTTACAGAATTCATTTTAATAGTAAATAACTAACGAAAACTAATGATAACATATTAAAAACATCTACAAAACGTGTATAAGATAAAAGAAATTGTAGTGGGTAGAAATTTTTGGTGTGTCATATTGAAATAAATCGTGAATATCTTTAAAACATTTGACGATAGCATGAAATGATTTAGTCTATCTAAATGTTCGGGTAAAGTTGCTTTTGAGAGGCACGTAAGTAAACTTTTTGTGGTTGTAATATTTCTTGACACGAGTATCTCGTGAAAATTCCCTTGATTCGTACAAAGGAGACTCGGGCTTTATCAATTATTACCTGAAAAGTTCATAAATTTCACTGGATGATAAGCTGCGCGGCCTAGATAAAAGCCGCACGCTTGAATTGCGAATATCGTGACCTACGATCAGAATGATAAAAGTGCTTTGCTGCGAATATCGCGGGCTTCGACCACGAAGAGTTAATATCACATTACCATTTCCTTATCCGGTGAATTATGTTGTATTAATCCACCTCTATATGAAAATACGCTTGTCTATATTTAATTTCTGACCTGGGTTAACGCATTGATTGCTGATATGACAAATCATAACTACTTCACAAAATTAAAACAATTTATTATACGGAACGAAGACTGCAAAATTTACATTTACTATATTTGTTACTCTATCAATCCTACACCTGGTAAATCATAAACAAATTCGATACACTCGATAAATTGACACAAAAATTAATTTCTAAAGGACCAACAATTAGCAATTATCATATTAATAAATTTTGTTATTTGCACGAGAACCAGAGAAAGTTCCAAATTCTTATAACTTAGATATTCTTACGAATTAGGTATTAGTCAGTACAAAATTAATTTCTAAATTTGAATTAATCGTGAAACTTGAATTGTTATTTACGCGAAAGTTTAATAAAATATTGTTCCAAGCTGTTACGAATTAGGTATTAATTCTATATGACGTCCCTCTCTGACATTCGATCGATAAGAAAACAAAATGATATTTGTGATGAAGATAAAACGATAAGCAGCACACCCACCCCTACGTGCGAGGTTAGGTTTATCCTCCGCCACAATTGTCGCCCCTCTGACCAGACTGAATCGCACGTGTAGAGGATCAAGGGAATAATTCTGCGTTCTATTAGGTGAACTAGCATTGGTCTGTAATCAAACAATAACTAGGAAAGCTTCTTTGATTCACAATGGTGGCTGCCATAATTGCAATTTTTTCGCGAGGCATCTTATTCGTCGATATTAAAAACACTGTCGATTTTTGAACAATATCCAACGAACACTACTGGAACAAGATTTATTCTAATTAAACTGGTATTTTGAATACGTTATTTATCTCGAATGCAATAATAATTACATACTGTTCCACATTGTTGAATATATATATGAATATATGTATACATCGCCCTTTGAAGCCTAATTTCTGAAGTCAATATAAATAAAAATAGATAAACTACTCGAATAAAAATAAAATACTTCTTAAATCATAGTTATTATATTTCTGTTATAAACAAAACCTACGTATTGCACTTTGTATGCATTTGTACATTTATTCGTACATTTATGGTTAGCGTTTTGTCTATGGAACCATGTTTTAGGAAACGCGTTCGTTGTTCCTATGGAAGTTTTATTGTACGAATGCCGTAATAATTAGAGTGGGGCGTGCTCTATCGAAAAACAGGGCAGAGTCTGTGGTCGGACGAAGCAGATTATGTCGCGTGAATCGTTCCACTCAATATACTGAAAACTAAACGTGCCCCCGGGGGCGTCGTGGAACGTATAGCCCAGTTTAATACCAGATCCGGCGGAGACCTTAACCATTTACAAGATTCAATGGAACCTTACAGTTGCTCGAAGCTGTGTACCGCGACGTCAGCCCGCCTCCTAGTCTCAGTCTCGGAACCCCCCGCGCATTAAGTATACTTGTATAAGTCTTTGGTCGGATTCGGCCTGGACTTGCAACATTAAGCGCTTTCCAGCTCGATCGGCCAAGGGAACCTGAAGGAAGCCGAGGTCGCTATTGGTGTCCCGTCGTTCGATTCCTTCGGCGCGCAACCAGTTCGAGTTCCTCAAGTCGAAATTCTCTTCAGACATCCACCTTAGCGGCGTCTGCCAATAAAAGCTCCCCCGTCCGGAGTGTGTCCGGTGTAACTCGGTGATCTCCAACTATCCAGTGGGATTACCAACTATTCTCGAAGACGGGACCATCGGGGATTAGAGCTGCCGGTTCCCTGCCCAGGGCCAGCGCACGCCTTTCCATGGCTATCGAAATGTCTCTGTCTCCGTCTGTCCGTCGTCGTTTCGAGCTAACTCACCGGCGACGACGCCCACACCGACGAGCCAATATCAATTATAAGAGAAGACAAGAGCCCCGCAATCATGGCCGGGCAGACCTTAACGGATCAAAGGTCTTCAGCTCTCGCGGTTCTGCGGGATCACCAGTTTTTAGATAAGAAATACTTCAATTAACGGAACCCCTCATCGACGGCATACAGTCGCCGGCACACCAACCGACCGACCGTATTGCCAACGGGATTAGGCGAATATAAATCTGCGGAGAGGATAGCCGACCCCGGCTGTGTAGCCACTGAGATAATGCCACGCCGCGCTGGACCTCAACAAAATCTCTTGGCTTCGAGGAGAAACGCGCCATTACGATTTTCGTTTATCAGCAGTTTTTTTTTTCAAGAAATGTTGAAGTCTTTTTGGCGTACAGTGATTTCTCTATATACAGTGTATCCCACGAGCTCTGTCCACTTGAATATTTAAAAAAACAGAGGTGACCTCTATATCTTCTCTACGCCTCCACTTGCAAGAATATCATTTACACCATATTCCATATTAGTAGTTTCTTAAACCCTGCAACTTCTGTAAATAACATTCTCTCGTATTGTTTGAAACAACCAAGATATTCAAGTGGACAGAGCTCGTGGTACACACTGTATGTCGCCAAGGACTGGATGATATACGTCGCGGAGTTATCCCTACTACCGCGGGGAGGATCGGTATGTTGTAGGTGTATGTAATAATATTTGGTTTCTTTTTAGGCAATGTAAAATGAATTCTAAACAGTGCACACTTAATGTTACTATTATTTGTCTCTTTGATTTTATTCTAAGCCTCCTGAGAATGTTTTCACTGGTCACGACACGATCAGCCGCTCCCTATTTCCGCACCCTTTTCATATGTGTCCCCTCAGCCCCAGGCATCTGACATGTCTTGTCTCAGGCTCTCGATATTCGAACATAAAAATCAACTTTGTCTCGACACACCGTGGGGGATTGCTATACCTCTCCGCGCGGAAACGTGTCCATCAGCGTTCGTGAAATATTAAACAATAACAGCTCCCTTTTTCACGATTGTACAAATCGGTTCACCTCAGACCTTGCCTACAAATGTTTACAAAATAGGTGACAAGGTTCCGACGGAGTACGTACTGTAAACTGAACGCCTGTAAACTTCTTATTTATTACAAATTTTTTGTTAATAACATTCTATGACGCTTTTTATTATAGTTTAATATAATTATTATAGTACACTCTAGTGGATTAAAAAAATAATATCATTTATAAAATTTGAAACTGTATCTCCTTAGATGCATCTTATTTAGATTTAAATTTAATAACTAGACTTCCGATTGTTATACAGAATAAAAATTGTTTGTATCGATTACAATTACCGGGAGCCAAATAGAATTTTTTTCTTTCTTTAAAATTTTGATAAGCCCAAATTAATGCATTGAACTGAATCCGCAGTCTATTGATAATTAATGCATCGTGTTTCTTCGTTTCCTTCAGAAGTGTCACAAACTTTACATGTAGAAATTTCTAGTTTTTTTCTTTTCATTTTTTGTGGACTGGACAACTATGCTGTAAATAACTATGAATTGGTTTACGAGATAAGCGCTATAATTCGTTCGGAGGCTTAGCGAATAACGTGACTATTGGAATTAATGCTTTCATTTTCCATGCGATCGCGCGCGATACGTGGCAAACGTAAATCCTTTTCGTGGCTGTGCGGGGGTGGCGCGTCGCATTTCAAATTTCCCGCCGATTCGTTTGAATTTTTAATAGCCGCCCGGTTCAACGAACGACTACGGGCCGACCGGGATCGATTCGTCCCGAGAAATGATTGGCGAGCTTTAAATTGTCCCATAAATATAACCGATCCATCAATAATGCAGCCGCGCTATCAATATATGGCCAGAGCGGGACTGAGAGAAGAGAGGTTATGTATCAAAGTAATGGCGGTCTGGCTGTGCCGATCCGTGGGATCACAACGTTTCCGGGGGAATGCGGGGGCTCCATATTGCGGCCGGAATGTTTCATCAAATATTTAGGCGGCACCGTGCTGCTATCAGATACGCTTCAAAATTCATGTCGATTACCGCGCCATGCCCGTCGATTGAAAAGCACCCCACCCCACCGGCCATGAACCACTGGATGTTGCCTCGATAATGATTACCGATTGCTTAGAAATTCTTTTTGCGATGATATTTGTACCAGAGAATTAACTTTCAATTTTTCAACAGAACCTCCAATTTATCTGACTGCAGAATGTAGAACATCTTGCAAAGTATTTGCAAGATTTTCTACTTTGTAGACAAAAGTGTTGACATGGACGTTGCCTCGATAATGATTGCTTAGAAACTCTTTTTACAATAGGGAATTAAGTTTCAATTTTTTTGTAGAAGCTGCAATTTGTACGAACACCTAAGGACTACCTCTAGTGTAAAAGCTAATTGGGAAACAAAAGTGTTTAAACACGATGGAATTTTCTTAGTATATTTTCAGTTAAATAGTCTCTTGTTTTGTAAATATACAGGGTATTCCATTTGCATTTTCGCATGCAATTAAAACAAATCAGTCCTGTTTCCGGGGTAAGTAGATAGTTTCTGGTGTATCTTATGGTGGTTATATAAATGCACAGCCCATACCAATACGAATTTATTGATCTGTATTGTGTTGACCTCCGAAGGTCATTGAAGGTCACTCCTTTGTCGTTTGAAACTTATCATTTAATAAAACTCTATCGAAGTTGTTCTGTGTCTCTTGTGGTCGAGAGAGAAAGAGAGGGAAGCTTGGACAATATAATAATTTATTATAGCGTTCCTCTTCTATCAAGGCCTCAAGACTTAACTCCTTTAGACTCTGGAACTACCGGAAAGGTCAAAATGACTTGTTCCTGATTTATCAATTTACAAATATTGAGGTTAGAAAAATGCATTCCTAACCTAACCTCTACTCTCGTGTTGCTAAACAATCGCACGCTTACTATTTAATTAAGCTGTTTTATTTATTGTTCACATTTCGAAATTTCTGGATTTGTGGGATGTTTGTAGACAATAGAAGTTCGTGATACCCTCACGATGCTATTTAATTAAGCTAGCCTGGTTATTAGTTATATTTAGGTACTCTACGAAAGACAAATATTATCTTGTTGAAATTTTCGGATTTGTAAGGTACCCTCACGATGCCATTTAATTAAGCTAGTCTGGTTATTATTAGAGGTACCCATAAGTAATCAATTATTTGCAAAGAATTTGTTTTGCCTTTAGTTCTGTACCGATCGTTGAAGAGGAAACACGCATTCTTTTACAGTTTTCGGTAAAGCAGCCTGTGTTCAAAATATTTTAAAAAGTATAATTTTTGTTTACAACCCTGTAATAAAATGACGGCGTCCGTACCTTCCGAGGATCATATTCGTCATTGCATACTTTTTCATTTTCATGCGGGATTTAATGCATCGGTAACAACAAAGAAAATTTGCGATGTTTATGGAGATGTATCGAAGGTCAACAAGTGTCAACGTTGGTTCAGGAGGTTTGCTGCTGGTGATTATGATCTCCCTGACAGGCATCGAAGTGGACGACCAGTTGAATTTGATAATGACACCCTAAAATCTCTAGTGGAAGCTGATCCAAAATTAAGTATACAAGAATTATCGAGAAGCCTTGGGTCCACATGGTCAACTACACAAAGGCACCTACACGAAATGGGAAAGGCATATAGACAAGGAATATCATATACTACAAAGTTTATTTTAGATTTCAAAATAATGGATTATTTATGGGCCCCCCTAATATTAATATTTAGGTGTTCTACGAAAGACCAATATGTCGAGTTAAGATTTTTGGATTTTCAAGGTGTTCGTAAGAATGAGCTAGGGAAACGCTTGGAGGATGAGCGTCGCGAGTTCGCCTGACGTCTAGGCGTGCGTTCGGCGAAGTTCGTCATACTCTCACGGTGCTAAACGATCGCAGGCTTAACGAGGCACGATGCAAATGCCGCGAATTGCCAACCCAGGACACGCGTGAACGGCGCGCACCGATCGGTGGATATTGAATTCGAAATTCCTCAATTATCGGTGCTCTATTTGTTCTACTATCTGGCAGCGAGGCACGTAGCCGCGATCGGCTTTCCGTCGTTGAAATATGTCGTTTGCGGTGACGTGAAGGTACGCGACGAGTGCGTCGCATATGTAATTCCTACTTAGAGTCGGCATTACGGTAATATACGGCGCATTAACCAAGTTTCTTCCTCCGACTTGCTCGACCGCCCTTTCTCTTCGTCTTCGTTGTCGTCGTTGTCTCCTCTCTGCTCGGTTCCCCTCTTCTTCCTCTCCTCCTTCTCCTCCACCCCCCTCCCCGCCACCACCCCCTCCCCATCACTTCGTTTTCCTCCCGTGTCGACCGGCCGAGCTTCACGTGTCCGTTTCATCAGGTGTTTTCAGGCTTCTCACCGGATACGTTTGTGTAAAATGAAAAAGAGTATTCTTGTCGTGCGAGACCGGTGTCTAATATACGCTGGCCACATCGAATTCCGCTTCCTGGCGGTAACAGCGCTGAGTTCCCATGGTGTTGCCCGGCGAATCTGAGAAACACATTCTCACAACACTTTACACCATTACGTTTCATCGCCATAAGGGGAAAGGGCACTAACTAAAACACTGGAAACGGAGCTCCTGAACTCGTTTTTGCGATTAGGCCCGATACGATCTTTATGGGTTCGGTTATTCTTGAACACCCTGATTGTCGACCTACCAGCAACGCCTCGAACGCTTCGTAAAATTATAGTGATTTCGTTTAACGCTTATATTACTTTATACAAACAATAATAATATATTTGTTCGGAGTTTTAGCTACTTTTGTATTACAATATATGTCCCATGAAATAAATTTATTGAATATATTTTCTATCTATGCATTTCTAATTGTAGATTATTGATATGCACCCACGTAGTTCTAGTGTTAACGATAAAAAATTTGGAAATTAAAGACTTATAACGTGTCATATAATAATAAAAATGTTTCCGCAAGTAAAGAACAAACATTTATCATGTTTTCGAAAGGCTAAAGTTAACATGTCTGTTAAAAAAAAAAAGGAAGCGTTAATTATTTTACATTCCCGACCGTAATTTCCAGCACGGAATTAAACCCAGATATTAAAAACAGTTAAAAAAAAGATAAAGAATAAAATGCTCAACCTGCCTCGACGACCATAATAACGTCGACCGTGTGCGTGTCGCCGAGCCTTTTATGCGAGCGTGCCAAAGAAGTTGAACAATTTTGAATATTCTTTATGTCCAGCGGCTCGTCCCGTTTCCGACTGTTTTTCAATTCGCATGATCGATAAGCGCCGTTCGATCGCGTGCTCGAAAAATCGTTGAGTAGAAAAACTTGTTCTTGTCACCGGCCTGGCTTCATGACACCTGTTAGCCGACGAAATTTGATCGATCGATTACGACAACGTCGATATTCATCCATAAGCCTCCGTGGGGAGGAGTCCTCGCAGAAAAAAAGCGCATTTGACAAACAGTTATGGTATGGTTCCATATACGGGGAATATATATATATATGCCAGACAGACGGATCGTAATACGATGTGGTTGGGCCACGTAGAATCATGAAATACACGGTTTCCCTCTCAGAATTGACGAGCGCCTGCTTCCACCATCTCTTTGATATTTTCCCGAGAAAAGCGTTCTCGTCGATATAGCGTTTTACAACTTCAGTTTTCCCATATTTCACGGTGTTAGAGGATCCTCAGCCGATTTCCCTCCGAACAAGATGTTAGCCTTTCAATTTCCCGCGAATAACACGCGCAATAACCTAAAATGGCAGGTGTTGCTTCCTAAAAATATTTCCCCATTCCCTTTAATACATTAATGTATTCTAAGGCATCCTAACACATTTGTAACGCACTTTCCAATGTATCAACTTTTAATCTACCAATTATCGTTTAAGGTATCTCTACATTATATCTATAAACCACTTTTCAAAATGGATACAAATGGATGTTCAAGTCCTTATATATTTTAACTTATTTTAAGGTATCTCTAAATGGTATGTATATTAACTTTAAACAAACTTTAAAAAGACTGTCTTATAGTTCGTAATATATAAATTTTTACATGTGCTTTAAGGTGTCTCCACACTTTAAGGTGTCCCTTATTAAATTATATGAAGAGAATAAATTTTAAAAACTTTGACCTTCCTGCAACTCAATTTTGGAACATATATATTAATTGTCGTAGGCAAAAAAAAGTGATGATTAGTGAAACTAGAAGTATGAAGCTTTAAAATGGTACCAGGTTTATTATTGTACTATTTGTTTCAATGAAATCGCTATTTAAACATCGACAATTTCTCGACACTGGGATAGTTAGTGTTAAATTTTTTTTGTTTTTGGTTATTTCAAGATCGTGTAAAAAGAGGGTCGTATATTATTTTCCCTTTTTGGTTGAAAGAAAAAGAGTTTCAAATTCAGAACAGTGAGTGTCTCTGAAAGGATCACGCAGCCCCCTAGCGTGTAATACTTCAAATGAGTCAACGTGATTTCCGTATTCAGACCGGTCCTTCATAGTTGAAGCTAATAGGCGGCACGTAAACGGAAAGCCAACGATATTCCCACAACGACCACACCGATCATCGGTCCGGGAGAGCCGGGGCACAATAGCTGACGGTGTCGTCGCATTATTTTTCCGGCGATCTGCCGTTGACAGCAACAAAGGAATCCTTCATCTTCTCGAACGTCGCGTCGCCCGGTCATATGTCCCGGGTGCTCGCATTCCGATCCTTTCACAGAAGAGGAAACTGTGCCCGTTTGCTGCGGGACATGTCTCCGGACGAGATTCACGTTTAATGTCGATATATTAGTCACCTGGCATACGCCGCCTATGCTGCCCCGGAGACGTTCGACGTCATTGTAACGAACGCGGCGTTTTTCCCGGGTTACCTAGGCGGCCGTATGAACGCTAGAGCAGCCGCCATTTACATACGCGAACGATTACGAACGATTTGAATTGTTGCCCCACGCGGATAATCATTTGTTACATTTACCCGGGCTTTTTATGCTAACCGTCTTGACAGTGATACAAGAGCCCGATGCCGGAATAAATTATGCCGGTGCGTTTGCATTTGTAATACGGGACTGTTGATTATTCGTTCGTTTGGCCGAGGATGGCGCGGTCGCAAGTGTCACTGAAATATTATAGTTATTAGAGGATCGTTTTGCAAATATCTAGCTTGCGAGAAATGAAAATGAACAATTTTCTTTGCAATATTGAGAGTTTTATCATACTTTCAAGAATATTAAAATCTTATTAAATCGAAATAGACAAACAAAAGATTTTGTTAAAAAATATTACCTTAACTGTGGATCTTTGTGCGAATATCAATTCTTGTGTGCTAGTTTAGTTTAATCATTTACAAAAATGATTTTTTTTTGCACTCTAACGGTTTTCTATCAACTATAAAATTTGAGCTGAAAAATTAAAGTCGAAGTTGAAAAATTAAAGTTTCAATAATGCATATTAATTGAAAAATGTTCACTCGGGAACTAATTTTAATGGATCACAACCATTTAAATACTTCAATAGTTCAAATAAAGTAGCACTATTAATTAACAAGATTATATGAAATGATTAGAGCATGAGTAAATGCATGCAGTGTTCCTTGAAGCCATAATAACAAAACATTTGAGCATATGTAAAGTAGCAGTCTTGTGATAAACAATTTTTGATTTAAAATATTTCGAACTGATAAGTATTCAAACATACTTTCAAGTGTAATACTAAAGTAGTGATGCATTAAAATTTCTACTCGCGTAGCAATACTTTAAGTGGACCAAAATTTAACATTCGAAAATCCAGAAAATCATTTAGCAAATTGCAAACAGATTGAATCGATAGAATGATCAATATTCGATCGACAAAACCATACAGCGGCTATCGGATCGATCGTGCGAGCTGTTTACATTTGCGAAGTCCCAAGAAAGTATTGTCCATACTGTTATAAAATAAAAAGGACACGGAAAGTGTGTATACACTACGATAATTACGGATTCCCTTAACCCTATCATGTTCAATCCTTACTTGGAAACACGCATGATGGCATGCGACCATATGCAACAATTGCATCGTGCACCGACTGGGATTAGAATCCCAGGTCATTGTGATTCCTCGATTCCTCGATTCGAGAGGAATCGTAATGATGGGTCGCGCGCTTTTCGTTTTTCACTGTAAACACCAGGAACAGTCCTACGTGTTTCGTTAGTCGAACATGCGACGCTTCAAGCTGCGTAAACGATCAAATTACAATGACACGTTGAAGCCTACGATGGAAATTCTCCATTGAAATTCTGTATCGGACGACCGGTTGCTTAAAAGTGAATTATTTATTTCGACAACGAATTATTACCGCGCCACCGTACACCGCAATGCGGCTTCAGGGTTTCGCAGTAAACAAAAGAGAAGCATCTCGTGCATGGGTTGTCAAAGCACGAGTATCAATAATTTATTTATTAAGATGTCGACCACTGGATCATAACTAGACTGCGGATTTTATGCATTTATGACAAAAATGAATAGGTGCAATTGAAAACAGTAAAAAGGTTAAAGAGAGTTTAACAATGTCGATATACCATTTTTAACATATAAAAATGATTAATGGGCAACATAAATTTTTACTTAGCTCCTATAGATTGCAATTGATGTATACAAATTTTATTTTGCATAAAGATCAGCAGTCTAATCATAACTCTTAAAAATCCCTCAAGATTAAAGCAATTTAATTTATGAAACCGTAGGGTTCAAATTGCACATTTTCTCCGTTTTACTTTATTTCGATTGTTCATAATAAAGTACTATAATACTTAAAATTTTTCAATCCGTACTAAAACAATATTTTTATTGTTCTGCAGAAAGAGGACAATAAGTTGTAATTTATGATTTTAGTTGAAAAGTGAATAAATATGGAAAGGTCAAGGAACATAGAGGTTCAAGGTCATAGTTATGGAAAAGTCAATAAATATTCATTGAATAAGAAAATTTTTGATACACAATTATAAGATAAGTTCCATTCTAGCATGGAACGTAAAAATTATACAGTATGTTCTACGCAAATATAAATTGCAAAAGTGGAAAAGGAAGTTGTTTATCATTCAATCTAACAGTTATTAACAATAAAACCAGTTTTTGGTTACCCATATTTATTATTTATGGACTTTAAGTAGACATAAACAAAATTCAACGATTTTTAAAATGTCTTTAAAAGTCCCGTCTTCACATGCGAAGCATTTTAAATTTTCAAATAGTTCGCCGTCATTTATAGTTGCAGTGTCTGGAGATTACCAAAATGGTTTCTCCGATGTTCGCCCACAAGTTCGCAAGCTGAGCGCCGATGTTTTATTTCAATCCAGAAAATGAAGGAGAAAATTTTCGAGAAAATATAAATAAATCTAAAGGCTGTACATGAGAAAGTTTGATGAGAAATTTACAATTATAATAGTTGTGGTCTCGGTTTAAAGATAAAGCGAACTTTTCAGTAGCGAATTTGTATTTTTTGCGGAATCACCCTATAATAATTTACGATGGGATCAGAAGTAATTAACAGCGTTGCTATTAAGTCGTAGTTTGTAGATACACGCGAATTCTTCCTTGTGCGGCCAATCCTAAACCTTCTTATGTCTTTGTGTTGCGAGCTTCTTGAGTCTCTTTAGACATCATGCCAATTGGCAGTAGGCATGATTTACTTATTTCTACACTATGAAATAATAATATGTGCACTGTAACGGGCATATAAAGCCAAGGATAAAAATTTAGATACAAATCTTTTGTTTCGCGAACAAATTTCACGAAATTTAGAAAATTAATGTTGTGACCTGAAGAAAGAGCAGATAAGATACAAAAAAATCGTTCAAGAAGTTCCTTATTAATGCCTGTTACTTTCGAAGTTCTTGCAAAGTTCTTGAAGAAACGTCTAGCCGTGTTACCATCATTTGCGGAGCCACTTCCTCCTGCTTTCCTAGGTGTTACAAAGATTTTAAAAGATTGTGACAGGCAGATTAGCATATATTTGCAGCTGATTTTTGTCAGAATCCCTTCTATATAGTTTCAACTTAATGCAATACAAATTTTAAGATGGGATTTTTTAAGAATTTCTAGTTCTGCTCTATTAAAGTCCACTAAGCGGCATAGAAAACTGGTACTTAAAAAATTAAAAAATTATTATTATTATTATTAACGAATTTTCTGAACATTAATGTAAATATTTACTTGCTCTAACGTAGAATATCGTGCATAGAAGTTTAAAGATTCATATTTATTGTTCTGACATAATTTTCTTGAGAACAATTGGGCTCAGTGAACATTACGAAAGAAGAATATATGAATGTTATATCTATTTTCTGACATAACATTTTTCCACCTAAAATGGCCATTCGCGACACCGTGCACCGGGCGTGCGCGATCGCATTCGGAAACGCGTCGCGGGTTCCATTTAGTAAATCATTCCATTAACCGCTCCAAAATATTCCCTCGCGGAGTGGTCAAGTATGGCCGACTTTAATGACCGTGCTTAAGGGATGAGATGGACGAACGGGTCATTTCGCGAGGACATTTATAAATGACATAGCAGCGGGACCGGCGCTATAACCCGACTTGGCTGGCGCCCTGTTCCGGCCATAGAGGAAGCGGGGGTTGCGACGCCACGGGAACACAGGGGGCTCGAATCTGAATCGAGGAGGGAAACTCTGAGGATAGTGGTTTTAGATACATACCCGTGTACATAGTTGCAGCACACAGACGCCGGCCATGCACATTCGGAGGTTGCTTGGTAATGGCTTCGGTTTATTAATGACCGGTCAGCTGAGTTAGCAACCAGCGTGTATTCCACGCGAGCCGCTACCCCTAACGCACGCCCACTTCGTTCGGGCGCGATTGCAAAACGCGCTCGGACAACGATCAGAGTTTGCACGGATGTGTAAGGACGCCCTGTACACCTCGAACCAAGAGCTGTGTCTGTTCTACGATATTTTGCTGACAGCCATTGTCCATTCACGATTATTTCGTAATTTTTGAATGTGTCTGTATGGATTTTTTAACCCTTCAGTGTAATCCAATTGAATTTGCACCGTTTCAATTTTCTTTAACACCAGGTTTACGGGACCCGTCAAAATGACGGGTGGTAATAATTATAATTTAAAATTATTAAGATTCTAAGGATGCATAAGTGAGAAATTATTTAGTCAATTTATTTCTTTAGGTATGTATTATTTTTAAAATATTGCTAAAAATGTGGGTAGCACGTTCTTGTTATTTTTATAAAGTAATGCAAAATAGACGGGAAATTGTAAACTGGAAAATGTACTTATTGTTATAACGCCAACAAGAAATGTGTAAAAAGTCATTAACAAAGTTGTGTATCTGTTATTCAAAAAATTGAAAAATAATTCAATGGAAAAAGAGGTGAAAAACGTGCATTGAAAAACTGAATGAAAATCTCGAAAAAGACAGTAAAATTCTGAGTTTCGAAGCGAATTAATATTTTGAAACAACAAAAACAATGTCGGAGGGGTTAGAGTGTTGGGGCTGTAAAGAAACTAATTTTTTTCGAGTATTACGATTATCAGACTGTCGAACATTTCTTCTCGATACTTGCTATTTACTCGAAATGATTTAGATCCTTGCCAAGCTGTTCCATACACCCTCTATTTTCTTCACAGCCCAAGAAAAAGCGACAAACACTAACATCCACCCGGGTGATTTCTCTTCGGTGATTAATGATTATGAGTTGGGTATATTAGATCCTTACTATGTAGCCCCTGCGAAGTATCCAGCTCCTACGACCACAAATTACCCGGCTATGTCTTGATTGCTCTAAGAAATATAGAATTCCTACCATTACTGCCTTCGGTTTCTCTCTATCAGATACATATGTGTATATCCTTTACTCGAACAAATTCATTCTGCTATTCTGCCACTGAACACAGGTCGTTTCAATATTTCAGTCGCAGCCTGTACTTATTTTACAGAAACGCTAACAGTTAAGTTATAAATAATTATAAAGTAATTATCAATATTATATAGCGATTGTATATTAATATTATTTAAAATAGTATTATTAAGAAATATTACATGGCGATTATATGTTAATAACATTGTCAATATTATTATATTATATGGCGATTATATGTTAATAATATTTCAAAGATTATTATTAATAAATATTATATGGCGATTACATGTTAATAATATTGCCAGTATTATTATTAATAAATATTATATGGCGATTATATCTTAATATTGCCAATATTATTATTAATAAATATTATATAGCGATTATATATTATTTGTTAATAATATTACCAATAGTACGTAATTGATGATCGAGCAGTATCGGAGAAAGTACTCTATGCGCAGACGTTAGTGTGTAGAATAGCTGGCTGAGAAAATCGAAGGCGTTCCTAGAAAAGGAAATTAAATTGGACGGACAGCATCAAGCTCCAGACTAATAAATCATTCGTTCAGCGACACCACACACCTGAGACTTCCGTCAAAATTCGCGGCACACGTGTCCCGAACAGGCTGCGTTGCATTTACAGGGAAAATCGTCTGCACGGATAAGTGACGCGATATGGCAGCTTGATCAGGTCGGGCACATCGCGCATATTCATTGGCCACGTCTTTCTAATGAAGCTGGAATACTCTACAGGCGGAGAGGAGATTTCTATCGAGCGATAGGATTGATGTCGCCGTGAGAATTTCAGATGAATAACCTTGCATTGTGACGGCACAATGACACCACAATCGTTTGCCAGAGGGGCCTTACCGTTATGCTGCTTCGCCACGTTTCGCATAGCAATTTCTTCTGCTTTTGCCTTCTCCTTTTCTTCTTCTTCTTCTTCTTCGTCTTCGTCATCTTCTTCTTCCTCTTCTTCTTCTTCTCTGCGCAGCTGCTGTTTTAGAATTTAAATATGCAATCTCGTTTGTTTAACTTTCTAACGGACCCTACGCGTCCAACAACAATACAATAAATGTTATTATTCTCTAATGTCTGAAGTACTAAGGCTTTTTCGTTCCATTCTTTTATTTTACAAAAACGAATTATTTCATAATTTAACTTTCAACTTTTGCAAGAAATTGAGGCCTTTTTATCTGAAGAAGCTAATGTACTCTTTTTTTAAACGTAATTGTATATTTTTCCAAAAGAAAATCGATTTTTTAGAGAATTAGGAGTACTCAAAAATTAATAATTCTTCGAATAATAATAAAATTTGAATATATATTGATTTGTTAATTTTAAAAATGTAAAACACACACATGAAAATTTCGACCTTTCATTTTATAATACTAAAAATATTCAGTTTCATTACTCAATATTTTCATTTTTATTACTCAATTTAGTAATCAGCAATTACTATGGATCTCTGATTTGTTAACTACACAGCTTTATTTGCTGACCACAGAGTCAAGTAACGAGCTCGCTTAAGTTTCACTTGACACGAGAGTCAACGAGTGTCTGACCTTAAGACGCACATTCTCCTATTATGTTGCAGAGCTTTCGTTCATGAGGTGAATCAGCTGTGGATTTTCTTCTATTAACATTTCAACTGTTATAATTGAAAACAGAAAATCTCTGTTGCCAAGCTTCAGTGCATCTATACAGGTACGCGTAATTTTTAAAGCGGAAATACTAATTTAATATTAATTGAGAATGTACGAATACATAGAGTGCGGATTCGATGCATTTTTGGCAAAAACGAGCAGGTGTAATTTAAAGCAGACAGACTAAAAATATCTAAGAACATTAATATGCTAGTGACAGCTTATTAAAATCATTGAATAAAGAAACAATTTTCTACTTGGCTCCTCTCTCTCGTAATTGAAGCAAACAATTTTCATTTTGCAATGGAAAGCTATATTTTGTAGTTGAAAGTCAACATTTTGCTTTGAACTTAAACAAGCTTTCAGTGATTGTAAGAAACACTGAATGATATTCAGTGGATAATAGGCACTATAACAATAGTAAATAATTCTGATTTTGTAACTAGGCGTGGGTTAGTTTAATGTAAAAAAATTCCCATAACTTGGAAACAGTAAATATCCTCTAGAATTAACAATGAATTCACAGTTTAACAAAAAATTGAATTAAGTATTGACAATAGCGACACATACCATTGATGAAAAGAAGTTGCAGCAGAACAAGATATTTTTGTCATATTGTGGCCAAAAATAAAATTAGATTCGACAATGTTGACACATCAGCGTACCTGTGACTTCAAAGTTACGTTACAGAGGGTTAACAATTGTGAGAAAAATCGCACATTTCCCCGAGTATTTTCGACCCTAGCAAAATTCGTAGGGCACGTAGTAAAAGGGTTAATGGGAGTCAGTAGAAGGTTCATAACAGGACGAAAACATTCCCGAGAAACCGAGCGAGCGCATGAGTTGCAGACGATGCAAATTGATTCGGGAGAATCATCCAAGGCACGACTCGCCACCGGTTGCCACCTCCTTCTTCAATCGAGGCATCTCGAATGTTATTGTCCTGGCCTGGCCGACAGACTAATTAGGAATTATTTACCGTCGACGACGTATTTGCGAGCATCGCGCTGCCCGCACGTCCGTCGGCCTGGGTTCGCGTTTTAATTTGAACACGAAGGGCGTGGACTGGAATGAAAAGCGGAAGAACCATCGGACCCTGCGTATGCCGGAGACGTTTCGCTGGATCACGTAGATATCGCTCGTTCCCGGTGCCCATCGTAAATATAGTAAGTGGCGCCAGATATACTAAATTCGGTAGCGCCGCGTATTCAACCTACCAACTCATTTCCATTTCCACGGTTCGATTAACTGACCTAATTGTTGGCCGTACACGCTAAATTCTCATCCTGTCAATGGTGGAACAGCTTCAATTAATTTCTATTAATTTCTTTCCAAAATTTTGTAAACGTTCCTTTTGCCAGATAAAAGAAATTCGTTACTCTAGACTAGTCCCTTTTTGAAAAGAAGAAAAGTATTAAGTACTGACGTGATTTCTATAACATTGAATCAATAAATTTAGGAATCACGCGATCTATTGTTAAATAAAATTAGCACAGAATAATTTAGCTTTTCATTTATTTTTGGAACGTTCCTACATTGCCATGTAGTTTTTATTATACACATTCTGGAATATATATTCAATGAGAACACTTTTTGAAGAAGCCCCGGGAAGTAACAATTGTTTTCATAAATATTAAACAGGAACAAATATTTTGTTAAACGAAACAGATAAGTTTGAACGAAATTCTTTTAGAAATAAGAGACAAGTTTCGATCCCCGAGTTTAAACAATAAATCTGGTTATACCAGTGTGTCTCATTATTAACTCTGTCAACCAACATTTTATTTACACAGACACAAAAAAATGTTAACTATTAGCCTTAGGACGTATGAAGGTCAATACATTTGATACTCTATCGATTCACGATACAAAGACCCGTTTAAAGAAATATTATTGTTCGTAAAATTCACCAAAACAGACTTGTGTCCCCCACCAAATACGGACCTGTGTATTCAAAAGTGTAAGAAACAATAGCAAGGCTCGCAGAAGGTGTGAAAGTTTCATGAAAATAATATATATTTAACGAGTAAGTTCGACCAGAATTTATTTTACAGACATAACTGTTTATTTCGAGTCCGGATTGAATACGTTGTTCTGTTCCGTCGGTTCCCACTTGCGCAATTAAATCCGCATATCAGGTCGCGCAGAAAATGATCGAGACGAGGTAATTAGACGATAAGTGGTGGATGTCACGGGCCAGCTTGGACAGCTGAAATTAATACACAGATTATCCAGAGTACGCTCGCGTTTAGGCTGCAGAACCGAGGCCCCGCGCCTAATTCGTGTCTTCCTTCGCAACTTATAATTCAAGCGCGCAGACTGGAACCGAACTGAGCAGAACTACGGTAACTTGCGCAACGGTAATTATACACTTCAGCCCCGTTCCCGCGCGCTACCTGTCCGTCTAGCTGGTTGCCTCCGCGCCCTTAAATTTCGGTTTATTTATGTGCCGGCTGATGGCTTCACGGTGCCTTCGTCCACTCCGTCCTCGGATGAATCTTGCCGAAAGAAACCCCTTATAGCACGTTGATTTTAAACCCCTTATAGCACTCCCCCATTTAGGTGGACGTCCACTTTCCGACAGTCAGACCCTCAAGTGGGCAATATTTTTAAATTTTTCATTGTATATCTAGCAATTCTGGGTAAGATAGCCCTGCCGGAGAAAACACTCTCGCAAATACCAATTAAAATAATTGTTCCGGTAGTCAGCCATTTGCCTTAGGCAAATATCGCCTAAACGTAATTATAACAGAAGCTGGAAGAATTCATGACAACAGGGGGAGTAGAATCAGAAGTAATCCGGAAAAGGAAGCTTGACAAGATTTAAGAGGCAGGTCTGGGAGCAGTAATTCTTATAACAGCATTAAAACAAAGCACTTTAATTTACCGCACTGTAGATTTCATTCCTTGTGCTCAAATAGTCTGGGTCGACTTCCATCTTCGCGTGCCTTATATAGGGCTGTGCTAAAAGGTTCCAACGAAAACTTCGAGAATCCTATCTATTAGTGCATTTCTAACTAGGTGATGCGCTGCGAATGAGAAAGTTATGTTTTAATTGTGTCATAATTTCGGGTTCTATACATTGATAAGAAAAATTAATGAAATACAAATCTGTCACTGTCAGAAGAATTTTGAAACACTATCACATTATTATTGGCATACTAAAATGACTGAACGAAAGAATACATGTCTATGAATTTAGTAAATAATCTTCAATTTATACACAAAACAATGTTTTCAACCACATTGCTACAAATTCATAAAATTGTAAATAAAAGAGTACGTGTATTACATGAATTAAAAATAAATATTAGTGGCGTTGAATATTTATAGGATTTTAAGAAAGGAAAATAGTTTATAAAATATTAGGGTAGGTACGAGATTATAATTTTATCGATTTAATGAAACTGTGAACAATTTTTTGTATGAAATTCACTGAGAAAAAGTTCTTAAATATTCTTTTACATTTTACCAAAAAAGTTTCTAATTCGTCTGTCACAGATTTCATAAGTTTGCGAGTTTAATGAAACTGTGAAGAAGTTAACGAAATTGCACGCTTGAAAATATTGGGAATATTGCGAGGTGAAAGTATTAGGTTCGCCGCATTGTACCTCTTGGTACACTTCGCGCACGCGGTGAGAAACTACATCGAGCTCAGCATTACCAAAACTTTCCGCGATTTATGTTACAATTATTCGAGCCGGCCATATTTCTTCCACGCGCCCGACTGCAATCGCGTTGTTCTCATTACAATGTTCTATTCGCAACACCTCCCACGAGAAATTAATTTTGTACGGCTGCTAGCGTTTTACTAAGTTCGAGAAAAGGGGCCGTGTTAGTCCTCCGGAGAATTATAGTTCTAACTTGTACAATTATGACCTTATAATTCGGTCTCTCTGTACGAACTGTTCATTGTTTCTAATATATTCTTTAATCTCTTTCAATTGATTTTTCCGGACCGTCAAAAATAACAACAATAGACGACTCTTAATCTTTTTATAATAAATTATTTCAAAAACAATTACTATATACAACGGTACATTAATATTCATTAACTTATTCGGTATTTAGGGTGTCTGATTTATTTTGGTTACCCCAAATTTATTTTATTTCTGATGATGCGAAAATATCAAAACACTATTAACTAAAAGGAGATATTAATATTAAACCTTCCGAAAATTAGTGACTAATATATATATATATTGTCTTATAAAGATAACAATTTATTTTAACTAAACTCCGGATCTTTATACAAAATAAAAAGTCTGTGCATCAATTGTAGGACACGCTGGAGCTGAATAAAAATTTATATCTTCCACTAATAATTTTAATGTAGTGAAAATAATATATTAATACCATTTTAAATTGCACTTATTCATTTTTGTCATGAACGCATAAAATCCGGAGTCTAGTTATAGCATATGTATGTATACGGGAGTAAATAAATTCCCAGGAAAAGCACTTTTATAATTTCAATTATTTTAAAAGCAAGAGCCTGGAACCGGTGATTTAACCAGCGGTAGTAGGTTCAGTGGTGAAATACATCTTCGACCACTTAAACAATTAAGGACTAAATTGATCCTCGAATCTTTCACGGGTATCGTAGTTCCTATATCGATAGCCGAGGATATTCCAGCAGAGCCTGTTGGATAATTAGCCACGCCGGGCGCTAGCATCGTTCAGGAAAATTGTCAACAGGGTTTCGGTGCAAAGCATCGAGTATGCGAGTATTATACCCGTGGCGTTGCGGTCGAAGAAGAACACGTGATCGTTGAATTTTCGTAGCAACAAATCCCGGCATACCTGGCGGAGTCCCGTCGAAGAAGCGAGAAGAAGAGCCTGCGGGATAGGGAGAGCCGCTAAGTGACTAATTAATCGGCGATACCCTTTCACCGCGGTGTTATTAATGCCCCTGAAAGTAATACACGCGCCGTGGTAGACCATTAAAACGCCAGAGGTGAATTTACAAGTCGCGAGGCGCTTAGTTTACGACGATGCGCTTAGGCCGAGTAGCTCGAGGCGTTGGCAACGATCCCTGTTTTCTTGTCGCGCGTTCCTGAACGCTTGACACGTTCGAACCGGGCCGAGAAGACAAGGCCACGGCCCTGGGTTCCTTCACCGTGAGGATTTCATGCCGTAATATTATCGCTTGATTAGAGGCTTCGATTCCCCGTGTAGCCCGCTCCAACACCTTCCACGTTGCCAGCCTTTAACGCCTGATTTATCTTATCCGCGTCCGACATTTTTATTTCGACTCCTCGGAAACTGTTCGAACAACACGTGTTTTAGAAATATTTTTGAAAGTTCTTTGGGACTCGTAGGAAACGTAAGAAGCAAGTTGACGACATTATGTTTGTTTCTAGAACTTCTAGATGTTCCGCTGTACTTATTTTGTTTATGTATGCAGGGTATCCTAAAGTATTGTATTTCCTTCGAAGGGGTAATTCCTGAGGCTATTTGAAGAAACTTTTTCCTTTGCAAAAATCTTCTCCGAGGCTTCGTTAAGGAGTTATTAACAAAAAAAGCACGCACCAATCAGAGCGCGGCTCCAGTGGACGGACTCCCGCTCGGCCAATGCGAATGTCGCGCTCAACGGGACCTGCGACGGGGCGGGGTCTGCCTGCTTTCGTCGCGCCCTGATTGGTCCGTGTTTTTCGTCAATAACTCCTCAACGAAGCCGCGGAGAGTATTTTTGCAAAGGAAAAAGTTGCTTGAAATCACACGAGTTCACCAATTTCACAGTCTAATAATGTATAGTACTGTACAAATTATTTAAGTATGACCGTACATATGTTAGGAATACTGTAAAGACTGGAATACTGAACTCGGGACTAATTTATAACTGTTTGACGTAGAAAATACCGTGTACAGAATAAAAGCCGGGATTTTCATTCGAATCATTATGGGTTTGCACTATTGACCGATTCCCGGTGACCATGTGCTCTTTGCGACTTCGGGGGAGAGGGCAGGCGTCGATAGCTCGCTTTCAAGCGTCGGAGAATTGAAAGTTCGAACGTGTTCGAACGTCCCCAAGCGTTCGAATTCCCGTAAGAGATCGAACGTTACCACGAGGCACGCGAGCTTTACTAGGTTCGAACGTCGTCGTTCGAAACTGTTCGTTTTTTTCCGTACTCGAACTCGCTGCTCGCCTATACAGCGTTTTATGGAAATCATTATTTCAAAGAACAATGTATACACGTGCTGTCGGATACTCTGAAGTATTCAACGTTGTTAATATTTTTATGCTAATCGAATTTTTATTAGCCACCATACGAAAAATATATTCATTGTCCACGTGACGGATAACGTTGTCCACTATAGTGGACATGTATATGTTGCTAAATATATTTTTGCTACTTGCAGACATCAATACTTAAAAAAATATGTAATAATTTAAAATTTAATGATCCGGTGTAAACTATTCGATTTACACAAGTGGACTTAAATTTTTATTTACTGAAGCTTTAGTAGGTAACATTTTTTCGATACATTTTTAGTTTGAAAGTATAGACCGGTGTAATAGTGAACAAAAAGTAGTTCAGAGTTTTTGTTTGGTGTTGTTTTCGGTTTGGTGTTTTTGTTAGAACAATAAAAAAATTGTTGCAAATATGTATAATTATAAATGTATGAAAAAACCATTATTAGCCATTACCGTTAACCGTTATTTAACCATTATTTTTGCAGCGTTCCCAACGAAAAGCTACCTAGCTTAATTAAAAGCACACTTACATTTAAAAATTCTAAATTGGTTTATTCTAACGTACAATACTAATTTTGATTATTCACTGAAATATGAATTACAGTTATACCATTGATTACATACTGAAGTTTACGAATAGTTAACTCAATGCACTTTAGAGAAGTAGTCAAGAAAAAATAATAATTTTATATTGTTTTTAAAACACTTTATTTTCATCATCACTTTACTTTCCCAACAGTTCATGGCGTTATGAGCTTGTAGTGTGGCACGGGTAACTATCGAAACGGTCGATGTTCGGGTTCTACCATAAACCAACAGCGTTTCTTTTCGAAATAAAAATTTTTTACGACGCCATTGGATTCATATTAAATGTTATACTATACGTTCGGGAGAGGTCGTAAATGGCGAAAGAGCACACTTTATACATTGATTTCTTTATCTTTTTGTTCGAAATACTTTCCGAGTAAAAAGTTAAAAGAAAAATGTCACGGATTGTTTTGTTGAGAATATATTGTGTCGAAAAAGTAAAAATCACGAATTTATAATGCAATTTATAATGCTCTGATGTCCGTCGAGATATTTTCTTGAAAACTATTCAATATTATAATTGCCCAATTCTGTCTTTTCTTGTATGCTTAAAATATGTTCATATTGTGTACTTTACTGTGAACTTTAAAAATCAAACAAAAATACTTTATATAGGTAAAAGTATTTTATAAATGGAATTTATGCTTCATAAATTCAGAATTCTTTCTTATCTTCTGGAGATCTAGACAAGTGATAAAAAAAATTGGTTCTTTATTAAATGGCACCATATGCTGCCAAAATATGAAATTTATAAGCTTGTAAGAGGCTCTTTTGTCGCAGGAGCTGACCGGTGGTATGTTGATCAGCTGTCAGGACCTCGAAGTAGCAGATCTTATCTCGCGTCCAATACGTTGACCCACCGAACTGGACAGCACGGGTCAACCATTGATCGGCGACCCCTAACTTTTCGAGGGCAACAGATCAATTCGTGCGAGTCTCGATCATCCAGTCTGCTGGCAGTCATCTTCTCTTGCACGAAACGAAAGTTGTTGATTTTTAAGCAGACCTCCGCGAATGTGTAATATTTTCTCAGGAACAGTCCGTTTAAATTGCCTATAATAGATTTAGATAGTTTTTAATATTCTTATGAGACAAGTACTCGAATTTAACGTTACTCCATTGTTCATTTACTTCTTAGTATTTTAGTAAGTTAAAAAAATTAATTGAGTGAAAGAAAAAAAGTTAACCACAATAAAAGTTAATTGAATAGAAAGCGTGTGTTAGTGGACTCATATAAGTTACACACATGCTGAAAATTTCATCGAAATCGGCCAATCTGTTCGTCAGTTAAAAACGATTGAAAATATTGAAAATTAGTTTTCCGCCATGTTCAACCTATTCTTGCAGTTTTATTCTAATATTCGACGATTTTCACAATTTGCAATCGTTTACACCTCATGAATCAAATGACCAATTTCCATGAAACCTTCAGCACGTGCATAACCTTGTGTGAATATACAAAACACATTTTTTAAATGTTCGTTACAGGCCCCCTTAAAAAAACGTCGTAAAAAGCAACTTTTACAATTTTCTTTTCTCGTACTTCTGACTGAACACAAATTTTTTCAAAATTTCCCAGCTCGGCACAGAAATCGAAGTCCTTCGATCCATTTATAATAAAGTTATCAGTCATGTGACCGAAGTAGTACTAGCAAAAACGCAGCAAACTCTAGTATAGTGTCTTCTCGATATATGTCACCAACACCGTCCGGGAGATACTATTATTCTTTGACTCACACGAACGTCGTACCCGACCTGTATTATGTTTACATTCCTCGGCGTCCGCGGCCCCTCACGGGGTATACCGCGCGGTAGTGGGGATAGTCCTGCGACTTTTATCAGCCAGGTATTTGCGACATATATCGAGAAAAGACTGTACCGAGATCCAACAGCGGAGCGTTGTGACGTGTAGTCGGACGTCTTCCGAGATTTGTTTATAAAAGTGTCGCACCCGATTCCCCGGCAACAGCTTGCAAGTATCGCAATGATAACCTGAGTCGAATTGGCGAGCAGCAGGCTGGAGGATTTCCCCGCAGAAAGCGTCGGCATCGAGCCGTCCGCGATGACCGACAGCCGGATCCATGAAAAATATAGAGCGAGAGCGAAATTCCACGTGCGTTCCACTTGGCTCGATTAGGTCAGGCCGTGTGTAGCGTCGCGAGTCGGCCGATTTCGTATTCCGTGGAGGCGCTCACTTTCAATATTTCCTTGCCGCTACCCCTAAATCCGTGCCTCGGTGCCACGCACACACACGTACACCCTTGAAAAACACCCCCGCGTTCGACCGCTTATCGATGTTTTTCGAGGAAAAGGCACGCGGGAGGGGTCATTTCCACGGGAAGCTATAAAGTGACACTTCCCGCTTGCAAATATAAACTTGTTCGCGGTTGATAGAGCGAATATTACGAGCGAGGAGAACGATGCCGGCGAGAGAAAAAGAGCGAGAGTGTGGAAGGGAGGGGGAGGGGGAGAGCGCGGCAAAGGGAGACGACATAGAGAGTCGAACGGATATGCGGGCTTCGCCCATGGGAGTATTACGGATTCAAGGTGAGTAGGGGTCCCACGGAGTAACCCGAGACATCACCGGGGTAATATTTCCATATTCCGATATCGAATAAATGGATCGTTGGCGAGCGCGCGACGCAAGCATAAATCCTCCGGCAACCCGTCATGCATCACCGCTCGCCCGAGAAAGATTCGAACTCGAGCGGGGGTGGCAGGTGGTTTCTTCCCTGCATTTGTTAACTATGCCACGGGATTGTTCTGCGCGTAATGAGGCTGCTCCTTAGCCCGACAGCTTTTCGCTACAATGGACCGAAAAAGCTGTTACAGTTATGTCACTCGTGTCCTTTACCAGATACTGTTCCTCGATTCCTTCTCGTCAGCTTCGAACGTACGAAACAATATAGTTTCATCACTCGTGATTTTTCTTGTCAAACGTAAACACGGTTTCTATTGCCAACGTATGCCTGACTCTTTCTCGAGTTAAACGATACCAAACACAATACAGTTTCGATCGCGTTTACTCGTTTAATCCACGATATACTGGAACCTCGATTATCCGAACTCACCAAAGGAATGTACACGTTCGAATAATGGAATAGTTATTTAACCACGGTGTAACGGTTACTGGATTAAATCCAGACCTGGGCAAAATTTCGAGAAACAATATTTAAAATACTATTTTAAATAGTATAATTTAATGTGGTTCAAATAAAATACTACTTTAAATAGAACGAAAAATTTCGGCAAATAAAATATTTTTATTTTGATAACCAGATACATAACATAAAATATTTTAATGTTGTATTTCAAATAAGTATTTGAAATATTTCCTTGCAATGAAAATAAGTTGAGCAAATAGTTAATATTATAAATTATAATTTTTAACATAAGGAACTATAATAGTTAACAAAGTATTATTTGTAGCTTAATTACGAATATTTGAGTTGATAAACAGACGACAATGTCGTAATAACATTACACGCAATAAAATATCAGAAAAGTATAATTTACCATCAACTATTTGAAATACTATTTTACACAGTCCTACAAAATAAGTCTCACTATTTTCAATATTTTCGAAATAAAATAATGTTTTTAAATAGTATTTCAGAAACTTTTTCGTATAAGTAAAATAATTTATTTGCATGATTATAGGTATGCTTTATAAACAAAATAAACTATTTAGTATTTTCTATTTCAAATACTATTTTGCCCAGCACTGATTAAATCTTTACTGATTTGTAAATAATTTTGACTAGGGTAATGGAGAATTCGGTTACCGGAGATCGGTTCGGATAATCGAGGTTCTACTAAATTCGTGATTTAAACGGGCAAATGAGCTCCGATGTGTTGCATGTTTGGTGTCATTTTAATCAGAAAAATGTCAGGAACGTGTTGATAAACGTTTCGTTGAAACTGCACCAATCGTGACACGACTTGAACCGTGTTTACTCGTTAAATCGGAGGGACGTTCTTCGAATAACAGAACAGTTTCCCGGCGACAACCTTCTTTTAATTGGCAGCATTATAATTAGACTGCGGATGTTTATGCAATTTTCGAATTTTTGTCGGCAAATTTTAGGAAAGTGGAAACAAATAAATTCTAATTTTCAGTAGTAATGACTAAATTCTGTGGAATTTTATATTATTGCATTTTTTGAAAATTTTCAGAAGCGATAAATGCATAAAGATCCGCGGTCTAATTATAATATACTTGAGTTAGGGAAAGCATCGTATTCGTGATGTAAACGTTCGACTGCGCGGCTCCGAAACTCGCGCGTTTCGTCTGATATGGATCAGCCGGGTCCGGGACGTGATTCGATGGTGTATACGTGATGCGAGCGATGCACGGAGATGGTAGAATATGGCACGTGAAACATCGTATTCTGAGTTTATGCGCGCCAGTTCTCCGACCGAGTCAAGAATAACAATTTCATGTTTCACAAGCTGCGACTATGTTGCCTGCCCTATCGGTAATGATTTCCCTCGCGTTCTACAATCAGAGAAATTACTGCATCGTTATTTCTAATGTCAGACTTTTGCACGTGTTCCGACACGTTTATTAAAATTGTTAAGCTGAACTTATTTCGACTTATTGGGGAAGCTCTGTCATTCGAAAATTGAATTGAAACATTTCACGAATACAGATTCTAAGAAAACACCTATATATTATATTATTAAAATAACAACTTTTAATAAAACAACAATATATTGTTATACCGCTTGTATGATAAGCTTGCACAATTTCATTTTATATCCTATCTCGCATGACTACCAATATCGTTAACAAACATTTAGACATCGCTAACGATATTTCTTTCCAACTATTACAAAAATTGTTAGTAACAACACCAATCTTGTGCCTGGATCGTTGTCAAACAATTTGCCACCGAAATTTGAAAAATACTTTCCAACTTTTATACAACAACTTCAATTAATATGAGTATTATGTATTACGCAAAAATGCGTTACGTTATACGTAAAAATGTGTTATATTTCTGAAGCATCCCAAATTGTATGACAAATTATAAATCACGACTGAAGGTCGCATAAATGCATTTTATGGTTACTTTCAAACACAGCTGGGTAAAATTTCAAAATAGTATTTTATTTGGAGAACATTAAAAATATTTGGATTTCATTTCGAAATATTTTATTCCTTTTATTTTAAATATTCCTGCTGAAAATAATGGTTCGTATTCAATATAAGTATTCTATTTCATGCCAGATTATCGAAATGAAATATTATATTTTGTGTTTCAGATTGTTAACTGGAAATATTTTATCTTATTATTCAGATTTTTGAAATACAAATATCTTATTTCATGGTTTAGATTGTCAAAATAAAAATATTTAACTAAAATATTTTATTGTAAAATATTAAGTAGCTTTCAAATAATTAAGATTATTAAGTAAATAAATAAATTCCTATTTAACTTTCTTCTTTTATTTTGCATAAAGATCCACAGATAATGAAGTAATCTATATACAATTAGTTTGAATAGAGAGGCGTCATGCACTGTCACCGACACGTTTAATCTTAAATTATTTTCATTTTCGTTCGGAGACTGAAGTCCATTGAATATCTGAAACTGTTTTGGACATAACAGGGGCATGTTTTGATATTGTACCTAAATTCTGAGCTGGTAAATTCCGATTAGAAGAAAATTGTGTTCTACGCGGTGGAAATTCGGCTAATTGATCAGTAGTGAAAGGCAAGATTCTTTTTGACGCGATTCGATCGCGAGACATTGAACACTGAACGGAGGGTGGCTGGCCGAGTCTGAAATATATGATCGAGATTCGAAAAGCCCAATAAAAGTATAGGAGCTACTCGCGAGAGGAATCCCCCTTCGACGTTATGGCCATAAATGAAATAAAATGATATTTCTCGATAAGAAGCGTTCCCGAGTAGAGGAAAGCCGCTTTATTCAGGGGTGAACAAACACGTTGGACGTTGGTCAGACGTTCAGACGTGCCGTGGACGGGGAGCAGATCTAGGAGCAGGGGAATCTCCGAGCACTCCATCAAGTCGAAGGTGATTTTGGCCCGGACCCGACCGTATATCACTCCTACGCTTTCATAGCATACATATATCGTGCACATACCATTCGGGAAATATTATTTCAGCATCAAACTGCAACCTTCTCGCCGTAGTACACTTACACAGCCAACAATTGTCCACTGTTTTATTAGCTACATAATTTTCGATATATATGTAACAACTTTCAATTTTCATTGATCCGCATTTCCGGTTCGACAACAGTAAATAATCGAGAAACATACGTCTCTAATATCAGGTGCACAAATTTGAATTTAGTAGATTTACTTGTTTGTAAATAATCGATAAACTCACGAGGAAAGGGATACAAACTAATTTGTACACCCAACAGATGCTATAGTTCGCTTGGAATCTTTACGATTGATACATAAAGTGCAAATACCGAATATCATCGAATAAACACAATACAACCATAATAAAAAAATTATTACAGTTAAATATTAATTTAACAGGATATTAATTGTAACGTTATTCATTTGCAATATTTACGTAGATAGTTTACATAGATAATTTTACTAAACAGTCTCAAATAACTTGTTCTCATTGAACATTCATTAGACAGGTAATACATTTTTAATCTAAAATTTAAAAAATGCGTATTAAATAAAACTCGGAAGAATGTCTTCGACAAAATGGCTGCCACGTCTACTTGGCAATTAACTTTTAAAATGATAATTTATTATTACTATATAATTTTACATAGAAAGAAAATGGTTGAACTTCTTAAGGAAAATTTATTCGAATTGCGGGCAAGTGTGTGTTCGAGAATTGTAGACTAGTATGTGCGGGTATAGGTGTCAGGTTACATACGGTGCATTTGGACTGCATTTCGCTGGACAGCGGAGAATGCAAGGGACATAACATCGAGTTTCTAACGAGAGCCTAATTTGATCTTAGCATCTGCCCCTCCGCGTGACGATACAAGTCGTTGATAATGCAAATATGCGCGCGGTCACCGCGTTAATTATGCGGCGATAGGAGTGTGTTGAACGGTTAATCTCGCGGAGATACATCCAGCCGGTTGGGGTTGCCGAAATAAAGATTCCGTTTGTATGGCTAAAGCGGCGTTAATTCTTTTCGGGCACACCTTTGGCTCATTTCTCGTCTACCCTCGATTAATCATCTCATTTAAGTGAGCCCGTATCAGCCGCATCACAGCCAAGAATTTAACCACGGGGAACCCTATCTCGAGTTTCGTGGTTGTTACAAGGTGCGTTTTATGTGATTAATATAGTACTTGAAATTTTATGATTACGCCCGCTGTTGAACTACGTGCGATTATATTGGGTGCTTAAATTGAAATACTACAAATTTCTTTTTATAACACGCAGCGACGCCATTTTTTTTTAATGCCCATTCACGACGAAATCTCCTCTCCTGAATGAGAATCGAAATCGAATTAAACACCGTATACTATTCTATAACTGTTACTTCGCACTAGTACCACATTATACTTATTGGTGATAAATGCATTTCATAATATACAGTGGACCTAAAAATTTCTTATACTTAAACAAGAAAAGAAGCCATTGTTTCTTCTGAAAAGAAGAAATTTTGTTCAAGTAATATTATGTTGAAGTAATATTTTGCTGATCTTTTATGTAATAAAATTGTTCTTATTATATTTTACTTATCTATAACTGAAGTTAATTCTTTGTTTTATAATTGTTTTATAGCTTTGTAGATACTATACTATAATATACTATACAGCCAGATACTATACTATACTATACAGTCAGATACTATACTATAGTATACAGTCAGATACTATACTGTACTATACAGTCAGATACTATACTATACTATGCAGTCAGATACTATACCATACTATACAGTCAGATACGATACTGTACTATACAGTCAGATACTATACTATACCATACAGTCAGATACTATACTATACTATACAGTCAGATACTATACTATACTATACAGTCTTATTACTGCATTTTAACACAGCGATGATCAGAAATTGTTACAGTCACAGTGTAAAAAATATTTTCAACTATAATGTCGCCAAATGTGTATTTCCAATTTTTAAACGTGAGTATTTTTTAAGAGAATAGAAATACTCGTAGTTTTATTTAAAAATTGGTTTTAATGTAAACGCGTCAGTTTGCGCAAGGGGCTCTAAAAACTGGCAATATGGTTGAAGCAGTAAAAGTTTGTAGGGTGCAATTACTTATGATGGACGGATAAAAATCTGGCTTTCGTATCGAGCGATCTTTAAATTTCCCGATCCCGTGACGGTCACACATTGTCGCGAAGCGAACGGTCAGCGAATTATTATTATCGTCATCCCCGTGGATCCTCGCAAAGGCGGAGGTATCATATTTTCCGCGCGACGTGACCGAGCCCTATCCATTATTCTTTATCTCGTGGAGATATAAAAGAAATGCATTACTTATATCAAGATTGCTAGCCATTCCTTTTGCGCGAGATTCCTCTTACGGCCTCCTTCCGCTTGACCAATAGTGAATGATACGTATGAAACTCTTTATCAATCCCTAACAATTCCATATCTGGACGTCCGACCTAACAAGCAGGTTGTAAATTTCTTTCACCGTTATGTTTCTACCTCGAGCTGCCATTATCTTTTTCATTTCGCAGAATTCATTTGCCCCGAAGAAGCTGTCAGCATTACAAATTGTGTTAACCGCACGCGATTTTGTTGGCGACTCGTTCTACGAAAGAATGAAACAATAGAACTGAAACTTTTATTAGATTTTACTCTTTTTTGGATCATTTTCTGAAACCTACTGAAACTATTAGTAATGTTTTATTATAGAAACCTTTTTGCGCGTTTATACACTAAGTTATTTATTCTAAATCTATTTCGTATTACAGGTTAATATTATCACAACTATATCATCATTTCTCTATTTCTATTTAGTCAATTTGTCTATTTGTAACCGATCTACACGAGCTTTCTGCCTTTGACACTTAACCATAGAAATTATTTAAATGATAATTTCATGAAAACTGAAATAATAATAAGTAAAACAAAAAGAAATAATAAACTAAAATATAATGCATACTGTCTCTGATACTTATCCATAGAAATAATTTAAACGATAATTTGATGAAAACTGAAATAATAATAAACAAAACAAAAAGAAATAATAAACTAAAATATAATAAAAAAAGTATTGCATTATTTAATATCTGTTCCCTACAACTGAGTTGAAAGTTCAGGCTACTTATTTATTGTTTTACGGCAGTCACTTATTGTGTGAATAAATATTTCACGTAGTACCGTCTTCAATGATACGTTTCGGTGTATAAATATTGAATGCAATGTGAACAGTTTTCTAACAAAGAGCGTAATATTCTATCACCTTTAAAGCAACCACTCAACTTCGAAATCACGTCTGCAAACCGTTTACCGGTTCTGATGTACGAAACCATTACAAGAAGTGTGTCGGCAGAGAAAGAAGGTAATGGCAGTCTTCGGCAGAAAATAATTTCCTATCTTAACGAAGCAGTTGCTTTACCGTTTACCAATACCGGATTTTGACACTCGTCGGAGGAAGCGTCGTTTCCTGGGCCCCCCTTTATTGTTGTTAATGAAGAACGTGTCGATCTAATGCAGAAACCATGTCGCAGTCATCGCTGACTTTACTTCTACCACTTGACCCCGTTAATTGTACGCTCGCATCCGTTGCTTTTTTTTCTTTACGATTCCGCAAAACCGTATATCCTTCACACGAACTATACCTCGAACGGATGTTCGCTTGACAATTACTCATATTTCACTTTTATTGCTCCACATGATCGTTATGCACGACCACTTTTTACATGTTAATATCGGATTTTACAATTAGACTAGAAGTTCAAGATAAGGTAAAAAGGATATACTGTGTATTTAAACAATAGAAATAAATCTGTAAATACTAGGACTTATTGGTCTACATTATTGGTTAACAAAATGAAAAGAAAAAAAGAACGTATTCTATTATTTTTATGATTATTAATTTTCATTATAAAAATAATTCACTGTGTATTTGAAAGATGAAAATCAAAAAGTACAAGGAATTATTGCTCAGAATGATTTTTGTATGACCAACAATTGTTTTGCAAGGTGTTGTAGGTATTATCATCATGATTATTCAGTTTTATTATAGTGATATTATACAGTTTATGTAAAAGATGAAAATAAAAAAGAAAATACTGGAAAATATGTAGATGAGGAGCAGTCTATTATTTTTTTTTAGGTTTTGCATCGCTGCAAAGAATTGTCAAAAACTTAAAAGAATTAGACTGCAAATAATAAAATTCTAGCTTCACAATTATGTTCATATTTATTAAATGCACTTTAAAATCTAAACGAAAATCTAATAATGCAACGTGTGCGTTTATAACCTCATATGAAGAGTATTCAAAAATTGTTTCTTTTTGTGAATCAATGTCAAAAAGGATGACAAAGATTTCTATGAATACTCATAGAGATAGAGAAACTTAATTAAAATGGTATTAATCTAATTTACATATTTTGGACAATATTCGACTACAAATAAAATAAATAAATAAAATTCCGATTGAAATTCACATTGATCTAAATGAAAGAATTGCAACATTTTTTAATCTACATCAGTATTGTTTCATTTCAATGTACAGAATTTTAGTTGCAATCGTATTTAAAACGTGCAGTTCAACAATCTTATCGGCTAACAGAAACATGTTCTGACAAATGATTGCGTACTGCTGTTAGAACTATAGTATGGTATCATTCTTCGAAACGCCTAAAATGTTACAAGAAAGCGCAGCGCTATTCTGTGTTTGGAAGTACAATGAGTAATAGAGACTTCCTGCACCTGTTCCTTCTAAGTTGGTTTATTGTCCTCAGTTTCTAAAACGGTCGGACATTGTTGTAGCGAGACCACGAGTGGAAAGGAAATATCGTTGTTCTAGCCCGTTAGCATGATTATTAATCGCTCGGGCTTTTTCAACGTATTTTAAAAGTCGCCAGCGTGAAATACGCCGCATCCGGAAAGGGGAGTGTTTAAACGCGTAAACCGTTCGATGTCGAAGCGCGTGAACCAGAGTAATGATCAACCTTGAACTGCTTTGCGTGTCATTCGCGGCAGCACGCAGAAGGTGCATGTACCAAGGAATCAACGAAACCCAACGTTAACCTCGGTGGTTAAACATTTAGATGATTCGAGAAAATAAAACCAATTGATTAAAATCTCCAATAATTAAAGTGGTCCGTTAAAGGAGATGATTTACAGTAATCCTTGTTTTAAAGTACAATAGCATTGTGTGTCATTCACTGCAACGTGCGGAAGACAGACGCACCAAGAAAGTAGCGAAAACGAACATTGACAACTTAGAGCATTAAATATTTAGATAATCGATGAAACAGACCGAACAAATAGTTGATCAAGGGTTTCCAATAGTTAAAACGGAACGTTAAAGGCGGTGATTTGTCATAGTTTTTGCTTGCAGACATCAACAGGTCCTTCTGTGCAAGATTTAACTGAGAATGTTAAAATTTTGCGATCAATGTGAAGAATTAGTTGCAATTTGTTCCTGAGAAGTATAATTTGTAATACGAAATTGCAGAAATCATAAAATTTGATAATATATATGTAATTTAAAAATTGACACATTTCACTAATCATGTGACAATTTTATTGTTAAACCTGTTGTCTCACGCATTACTGATGAGTCTGACGCATTAAAGATAGATAGACCCTAACTGCAGTATTTTTAGCCCCCGCATCTTCAAATACTTTACTGTTGTAATTTGTTGCAATGTGACCAATAAACATATTTAAAACAGTTTAAAAATATAGTTCTCTTATTTTCAACTTACTAAAATTATTGAAACAGATATGATTGTCTGTGTAGCTCCTGTATCTTGCAATATTGACGTAGACAATTTTTATTTCACACGAAATTACACAGTCTCATAATTATTAAGAAAATATTTACATTTTATAAAAAGTTGTATTGTATAGAAAACACCGTAGCAACAGTCAAATTAAAAATTGTGATTTTTTCAAACCTGTCGTTCAATCTATTGACAAAAGTTCATACCCTCGCTCTGATATACAGGGTGTCCCAAAAAATTCATACATTGTTTAACGAGTCCTAACTTTCTGATTTTTCTTTTTTTTCGGGGTGTAATTATTTGGAAACAACGAATGGATCAAGATTCAAACTGTGCATAAATTTTTTGGGAACACCCCATACAAGAGTAGCAAATCAGTAAAATTTCTCGAATCTTTGCGCAATCGTAAACGTCAGTTAAGGTCAATCTGTACTGTCATAATTGGGCGGTGTTCCACCACAGACAAGCTAACATATCAGATAACCGGGGCTGAATTAAAAGCGCGTCGGCAATTACGCACCCCGACGCACGGGACCCGCTGCTTTCCACCGCGATAATTATTTTGCGAGAGCGGTTTTCGAGTCCACCCTGAGGCGCGATCGATCCCGATGATAACGATTCTTATCGAGAAGAACCGCATTAATCTACGCGATCTTTATCGCAATTCTCTGGCGAATGTATGAAGCGTCCTCTCTGTAATTTTTCGTCGCGGGTTTAGGCACGACCTTTTCAACACCTTAACGATGGCGGCCATTACGCCGAACATTTTCTATTGAATATTAAACTTATCTGATTCCTCTTCATCAAATGTGCTCGAAATGATTTGCATCTTGCCCATGGAATCATACTAATAGGACGATCAATAGTGTTTTAAACGGAGATCGAAATAAACAGTTATACATTATTTCTGTGGTTTAAGAAAATATCTTTATTTATAAATCTATAATATATGTATAGATTAAGTATAATAATTATCAGGGTAAAATATGTAACGTGGTTTTTAATGTTTTTTTTTTCCTCCTACTTCCCTCGATCAAAGAAGAACATTTTTATTTTGTATAAATGTCCGCAGTCTAATAATAATAATTACGTTTATGAGAAATGGTTTCATTACAGAAACGTAGAAAAGCTTCGGACTAGGAACTATCGACGTAAATATTGCAAATAAATAATAGTAATTATGATTTAGTATCATTGCGAGGCTATGATTAAGAACTTTCTTAGTATTGGTGAGTAAAATATTTGTCGTTACAGTAAAATTTTCATTTCTATATTTTAGAACTTCTATGGAAACTTTTCGCTTTCTTAAACAATGTTCTTTAGAAAGGGGCGTATTATCCAAACTACACTTACGTAAACCAAAATGTCGTTGCTCCGTATGAATGTATCTATAAAAATGTAATAGAAATAATAGTAGAAACGGAGTGTTCAATTTTTTGTCCCTGACTGTAAGTCTTATCTATTTATTTACTTATTTATTCATTCTTTTGTTAATTAATTAATTTATTTATTTATTTATTTATTTATTTATTCATTTATCCATTTATGTATTTATTTATTTATTATTGCTTTAAACCAAGTGGTTTACTATTTTCACATGTGGCTTAAATTCTTATTATTATTACATTGAGAAATTCAGAAGAGCTTGCCACCGTACAAAATCATATGCACAGAACCAAACAGTATAATTGTATGCATGTCCCCAGAAATTGCGATCGTAACCATACTTTCCGAGTCGAGCTCGGCCGGTTCCCAATTCCACACGTGTCACGCGTATTTTCCGAAACGTGCGCGACCCGAGCGAGCTATGCCGTGCGAGTATAGTAGGAATCCCGCAGGGGAAGAACAGTAGCCACGTGCACTCCTCCGCAGGTATCGCCGGCACCAGCTGCACCCCGCTGCGAATGGTACCGGTATGAATAATATTCAAGGTGAAAATTAGCAGGCTCGGCCCGTGAAGCCGCGGTCGTCCGAGAGGGCACGTGCCCTGTGAAAACACGTGAAGACCAGGCTTAGCGCAGGTGACGCTCGGCGCTAGCCCGCGGGGGTGTTAAATGAGATGCTGGCCGAAGAATAAGAGGTCAGTCAGGTGCAGGAATATGAATTAGAGAGCTTCGATTCGCGGGGCGAGCATGTGCGAGCAGAACTGTGAGCACGAATTTTATCGTGCCGAGCCCGAGCCCGAGCCCGAGCCCGAGCCCGAGCCGCGAGGCACCAGCTGCTTATCCGCATATCCACCTATCCGACCTCGCGCAACAACGCTCTTCGAGTTACTTTATCGTCACGGTTTCGGGCTGAGATAGCGAACCGGCCCACCGGAAGTCGAATTTTAATTCCAACGACCGTGTAAAGGAGCTGGCCTGCGAATTGACCGGCCGCCCGCCCGCCCAGTGATATTTGGGAAGTAGTTCCTTTTGTTTTCGTTCTTCTCCTTTTTCCCCGAGCGCGCATGCGCGCGATACTCGAGGAACGCTGGTTTTGCTGATCGCTATCCAGGCGCTTTTTGAATTGGTTGCGTGAAAAAACGGGTATACTGTTGTGGGACTCTATGTTTATCTGACAGGATTTTCGGAAGCTTAATTTTTTATACGAAATAAAAATATCCTTTTTGTTTTTAACAATTGGTTTACGGAGCACTACAAGTGACTATTTTACATTACCTTATAAAAATGAGAAGAATATATCTATCCAAATTTTTAGCCTTTTTTTTCTTTTAATAACATATACCCAAAGAAATAAATTTGTTGAACAATTCCCCATGGATCTAGCTGTAGAATTTTAATAATTGTAAATTAATGATATTATAACCCGTCATTTTTCGCGTCCCGTAAACCTATTGTTAATCATTTTAACCGGTTGAAATAATACATCAATTTTTTGGAATTTGTGTCATAAAATCCGCAGTCTCATAACTAGACTGCGAATATTTATGCAAAATAAAGATTGTCTGCGTTAATTACAAGAAGCAGAGGTTCAATAAAAATGTATTTCCTCTCTAAATGATTTTAACCTGTTAATGTCGAGTATGCTCATCCTGAAAAGGTGGCATTTTCTTTTGTCCGGTGTCGAGTATACTCGTCATGTAAATGAAAACAAATTTGCATTTGATGTAGTGCGTAAAAAACCAAAAAACAATGCTAGCTTAACCAATCACCTGTGTTTGACGAGTATACTCGTCATGAAAAAGCGGCAATATTTTGTGCTACGACGAGTATACTCGTCATGAGTAGAAAGTAATTACAATTTGCTGTTTAAATTGCATTTTTAGCAGATACTAAAACATATTCGTGAACTTATAAATGTTTGAAATATTCCATATTATGCTCACATTATGCTCATATTATGCACACATGCTCTGTGTTTGACGAGTATACTCGCCATCGCTCAATTTTTGCGACGGGATTTAGGTACACATTTTTCAAAGAGGTCGCGACAGCTAACAGGTTAAAAATAATTAAGCACACAAGTGCACGTTCTTAATTTCGACACTCCTTAACGATAATTCTTGGAGAACTCGTTGGTATAAAATGTTAACGCGAAGCATTTTTATTTAACTACGACGGATTCAATATGATTGTGCGCAAAAGAAAGATGTACCTGCAGAGACATTAATTGAATATTTCGGTTAATCTTTACACAAGTAATACTTTGTCCACAAATAAATTACGTAACAAAACGCATTAGCCTCAATATATAAATACAAAACCATTTCAAGAGATAAATGAGATGGATAATAATGTAAAGCAACTAACGTGCGTAATAAATTTAGCATTATCAATGAGAAAATTATCTTTTAACTCATGAGGTCATCAGGTAACAATTTTCTATTAACGTTGCTTTCCGTTTTTGTCCTAGATCCTAGTGTCCTGAATAAAATGTAATACTTTTCTACTAATAACTCATTTTCTTTTACAACATTCACATGATCTTTATTATTTATTATAATTTTCACTTTGTGCGTAAGAGTCTAATTTAAAATCTTGAAATATGAAAACTTTTACTTCACAGAAATATTAAAGAATACATTAACTGTTTGTTTTTGTGTCGAAAAGTCCCAGTACATTTCGAACGCTATGGACAATGGAACGCTGACAGTGCAGTCACTGACTGTCGAAGTAGCGCGCTCAACTTTACTGACGCACTTAAATCACATAGCTGCTTTTTTTTTAATGTAAACAATACAATTAAATATTTTGTATTTCATTGTTATCGCGCCACTTAGGCCTCTTCGCAATCGATAAAGACAAGCGCTATCGCGATGTTCGGCGTTTTTCGACCATGTTTTTTCAAAGACCCCTGGGACTCAAACGGTTAAAGAATATTTTCTTGGAACAAATATTTTAAAATGTTTATAATAAAGAATTTTCTAAGAAAGAGAAACAGAGCCAATCAATTTGAGCTCTGAATTATTTCCAAAATATTACGAACAAATACCGTATTCAGAATGTCAATTTAACCATAATAATCATTTGACATTGTCGTGGTATTACCCATTAAATAATATTTGTAGTCAATTCAGTATTTATGGCAATGATCAAGAACTGTTCCGGTACCGATGAACAAGATACGTATTCCTGTTGTAAACAAATGTGCATTTTAATATTTCAGAGGACCCGTTCGCTAAAACTTTCACTTCCAACCAATTTTTCATTTTTTAATTTCTACTAGCACTAAATACCGTCAGAACGCTTTTCAAAAAAGTTTTAAACTCTGCCAAAAAGTTGTAGAACCCGTTCCGGATTCGCTGGTAAAAACGTTGGGCCGACCATAACGTCGATCGGCATTCGGAAAACGTTTTCAAATCGATCCACATTTCTGCAAATAATGTAACGTTACAGCACAAGCTGGCCTGCAATGGAAGCCAAACAATATTCGCGGACCGGCTTTCTATCAATCGAACAACCCCTCAAAAGCAAATATACGGTTGATAGCAGCAACAAAAAAGGAAGGGAAAAAAGGGAGGGTGGGGGGAGGTAAAAAAAAAAGAGTTTCGCATTCGCTTGTCCCGCCGGTAAATTTCCAACCCACACCCAGTCGCGTCCGCAACTGGCCGCGCGTAATCGTAAAAAACCATGGTGGTATCGGGCCTCGACTATATACGTCAATATAAAAATCGAGCTGTCACGTGCGTGCACTACCAGCGGATTTGTTAAGGTGCAGCAGGTTCATAAATGGCTGCCCCGCCTCATCCGCTGACCTGTCGCCTGCGCGCAAAAGACTGGCCGGAAGCGGCCGATTTGGCCTCTTTTAACAAAATGTTTGCCCCGACCTCGCTGCCGCATATTATATCGGGGACCACGTGAGCGCATCGAGCACGAGCATTAAGCGCAATTATGCGAGGAATAGGCACTAACGTGACTATGGCTCTCGTTAAGCCGCGGCCAAAGCCTCTTAAGGGCCTTGGCGACGAGTACAGGTTACTCTATGAGGGCAAGCCTAACCAGGTGAGATCGAGTGGAACACTATGCCCGGATCGAATCGATGAAATTCATTTCTCTTTGCATTTTTATTCCCCGCTCGACCGTAACTAACGCCGCACTACGGATCTTATGCGCCTATCACTAGAAAATTTACATAATAATATATTTAAAAAAGAAACATTTTATACCTGAATTGCCACCAGCAGGTGTTACATGGAAACTCATTCTCTTTCTTAGGACTTTTCCTGCCCTACGCCTACTGTATATTGGCGTACCGGATGACGTGTACGTTTGCAGATTTTTCAAATTTCTGCCTTAATGTATTAATGGAGAAAAACCCAGAATTTCACCGAAACTTAAATATTATGTTATCAGTGAAGAGATCGAAGAATGACGACGAAATTATGAACGTTGATGGGTTGAAATTTTTAAACGGATAAGAAACTTTCAAAAATATTTTAAAAATCGTCGAGTTTTGCTTATGTCAATATGTTTTTTTAGTGAACCGTATGTAAACCAGTGGAAAAGCCCGATTAAAATTCGAAACCGTTTATACCAAATGCAACTTCGACATAAATTGTAGGCAGCATTATAAATTTTTGAAACTCAAAAAAAAAATCGTATCGCGACCATCGAGGGGTCATTTAAAAGATGAAACTCTAATCTCTAAATGTACGTTAGTTTTATTCATTAACAAAATTTTTTAACGTCTCTAGGAACGTCTGAATGTGCAAAATTTTCGAAACCAAAATAATAATGAATAATCGAAAAATGAATAATGGATTACGAAAGTTGAAGTCCAAGCTTTAAGATGAGACCAGAACGAATATTCTACGACGTTTTTTCACGAAGTTATAACACTTTGAACAGAGACAAGCTCTGAACGAAAAAGCCATCCTTTACTTTCGCCTGACTGTTTATTTTTATACATTTCTGACAACAACGAGACAATAAAATTGAAAACATTTAAAGTATTAAATAAATTCTAATTTACGAAATTGATTGAAGAAGGAAACCATTTTCTAATTTGCTACTGCGTCTCGTAATTCTTGCGGACAATTTTTATTTTGCATATAGACCCAAAAGTGAATTACAATAGTTGAGTAAAAGTGTATAAATGCAAATTCCTATGATACGTCGAGACAAAAGAAAGAACGGGCTGTCGGTAATTGTTGATTCGCGCAATTGTCTCGACCGGCGCGACCATCTTCTTTCCACGATTTCCGTCATACGTGGCAGCGTCGGAAGTTGCAGGTATAATAAAATCGTGACACGTATCGTGCGTGCCTGCAAAAACATATTTTTCATCGCGTTCCAGGAAGTTCGCTTATTAAGGGGCTCTCTGTTTCGCTCGCTCTCGTAGGTACGCAATCGCCAGACACCTCTCAGCTTTAACCGTCGAGTAAAACGTGCGACGAATGGTCGGTCTGACAAATGAGGCAATAAATTCTCTCGGATATAACCGAAAGTTTCGCGGATCTCGCGTCTACGTTTCTGCGACGCGAAACTTTCCGCAAAAGACGCCGTCGCCACGCCATGGCGGATGTAATGCAGAATTACTTCGTCTCGAAAATATTCTGCGAATCGCGACGTAAATGTATCGTGTATTCGGTATTGAGTCGTCGTTCGTTCAATTTATCTAATGTCGTGAAACAGTAGACTGCGGGGCATTATGCAAATTGCGAATTTTCAAACAAATCTCCTTGTTTCTTTAATCATTTCAATCAGTTGATCCTTTGCTGTTCGGAATTCTGCCTACTCAATTCCGCCATGAATGCATGAAATCTGTAAAATCTGAATGCATAAAATGCACCAAATTGCCTCTCGCTATTTGACTCTTCATTCCTTGGCAACGTTTAGCAAAATACTATCGCAAAATATATATACTTGGATTTTTTAGAAAACTTAACTAATACATTTTCGATCTAGAAATTGTAAAGAGAGAAAATATTTTACTTCAACAAATATTTGACTTTTGAACCTATTTTAGAATATAAAGTGCTAAGAAAGATTCAAGATAAAAATTTAAAAGTATGTAGCTTACTATCTTTACTGAATAAGTTGACCATTAATTATACTACCTATTATATTGCTTCAGGAAATAGATGTTCCACTGTTATTTCTGTTATTATATTCTATTATTTTGCAGGAATAATTTTTAGTTACAACTGTGATGATATAGAAAATTATATATTTCTACAACACCTTGTGTGCAACAGTTATTTATTTAAATATGCGAAAATATGTCTGATTTCAAATAATAATACAATCTTTTGTTTGATAGTATGGATTGAGAAAATTAGTTACAAATTTAACCTATTGTTATTGTACACTACTTCGTAATTCGTACGTGTTCATATTAAAATATACATGTATAGTAGACGATAACCCTAGACCACTATTTCGCTAATTTGGTGCTTGAGATAATTCTAGGCTCAGTATCAATTCATGACCCCTATTTGCCTTATCTCCTAATATAGTAAACGGTTCAGCACGAATTGTAATTTTCTTTATTTATTGTTTTACTACCTATATAAAGCATATTATTGTTTCAGTTAAGTTTATTTTAATTTCTGTACATTGAAACACAAAACTATTTAGTAATTCTATAAATTCTATCATATGTACATTATACTATAAACATCTTGCTGGTTGTGTGGTTAAAAATGGAAAACTAAACCTCCAAACAAATCAAAAGAATGTAGTTAACGGTTCAAATCACGAATCAATGAAATCAGGGACGGTAGAAACAAAACAGTAAATTCAGTCACAATTGTAAAATAATAAATTAATTCTAGAACATCGTTTGTCATTGAATTTTAATATGAAGACTAGCAAAGGATTAGTAAATAATATTATCAAATAATGGCACCTGTGGTGCAAAAAATTATTATACAATTAAAAAATGTCTAGATGTCTAGTTTCTCAATTGTTTGTTAACTATACTCTCTAGTATCGAGTTTCGAAGTGGCAACTTTATTCTCGGAACGGTTGAAATGTAGCTGTTTGTTAATAACGAAGAAGACTGGCATAATTAAAAGTGAGTCACGTCCTCTTCTTCATCAGCCTCATGCGGGTTTCATTTCGTATACGAATACACCTTGTACCGGTTTCCGACGCGATCGCAGTTGAGACCTCGACGCCATTAATGCGGCATTCGCGGTGCGTGTATGTGCGCAGGAAGTTACTTATCTCGACCCGATGCTGGCGCTTTGCTGATATATTATTTAAGAACTGTATGCTAATACGCTTAACAGTACTGTATAAAAGAATTCTAGATATACTTCAATTACCGCATTTCCATAGAAAATTAGTTCGGACGCAGAGAAAACATAAAATCGATCAGAGAATTGTCCCCACAATTAGTGGGGACACAAAAAGTTATAAATTAAAACAGTAGAGAAATGAAAAGAATTTAAAAATATTAATATATTATTTTCAGTTTATTAAGCTCGTTAAAGAAAAGACGAAATTTTAATGTGTCTCCTGTTTTTTTTTCAACAATTACAATTTTTATTTTGTACAAAAATCCGCAGTTTAATAACCAAATACTTAGGCATCGTCATGTGTTACTATAGGCTACTAGAAAGCTCAGAAAAAATTGTATAACTTTGAAGTTAGTGAATTAAGAAATAAAACTACTATGGATTTAAAGAATTCTAATGTTCACGAACGTGCAAAGCGGAAACGCGACTTTTTGTAATTGCGTTTTCAAAGTTACAACTTTCCCAACTTCTTTTCTCTTCTGAAACTTCGATGTTCCCTTTAACTCCTTACCTGATTCCTTAAGTTTTTTAGTTCCCTAATTTCCTTTGTTTTTACGCCCCCTTACAATCTTCTGTCGCAGATACGCACGAAATGAGTTTCAGCCATTCCGCCCAGCGGATTCTTATAATTTAATTTCTGCAAATATTCGATCCAGATACTACTGTCTATTTTGTAAACTAAAGTTTCCACGCTTGAAATTAAAAATGGATTATTATTCCCCTTTTTACCAGCAGGTAGATGACAATTTTTAAAGCAAAATAATTAATTTGTCAGTGATGACAATACGGGAAACGTGTCTGTTAAAAAGACGAATTTACGACGTTGTGATAAGATAATAATAACATGGTACCTAACATTACATTTCAGATACCTAAGGAAAATAAAATTATACAGTTATAATTCAATTACGGATCTTTGTGCAAAATAAAAATCTTCTACCATCAATTGATGCAAACAGGAACAGGACAGAAACGCTTTTTCTCCTTTATTAATTTCAATCATTCTCACTTTATAATATTATAACTCAATAAATAAAATTTCTATTAAATATGGATTTAGAAACTGGCCAGAAGACTCTGATACAGTCACAATATTTTCATAAATAATCTAGAAATAGTCTGCGGATGTTATGCATGTATGACTGAAATGGGTATGTACAATTTAAAATGGTGGAAAAGTTAAAAGAACCTAAGAACACCAATGCATTATTTTCAACTTATTAAAATTATTAAAGGAAAAAAGAAAGTTTTATTGTGCACCTATTTCTTAAAATTGACTCACAAAATTCTCATTTTGCATAAAAATCCGCAGTCTACTTACCAACTACTTATCTGAATAAGTCAAGGCCAGAAAATCATTTATAACTTTATAAACAATATTCCTTAAAAATTTAGAAATCGTATATGGTCCGAATAACGAGTAACAATATTGTACAAACTATATAAACCATCTGGTAAATGAATAAGTAAATAAGCAAATGTGCAGGTACTCGTTCGGCTGATTCAGACTTAATTTAGCAATTCCGATTTTTGTGGAAGTAAGCAGGTTTCCAGTAATTTATGGACGAAGGGGCGAATGTGAAGCACCGAATAAAATTAAAAGGTGTATAAGAGATCTGTAACAGATCGGTCCAAGGATTTTGCAGACAACACACCGCCAACGTGTGAACGACGTTCCCGGTGTCACGGTATTATGACAGCCGCGGTGGAGCCTTTTCCTGCCATGGCCATCCCATCAGAATGTCGGTTTTACGAGGACGAGAAAGAGAATATCGCATGTTCGCCCATCCGAAACGATCCACGCTGTTTTTATTATTGTTATGGCAGCGTTTCAGCTTTATGGAGTGATCAAGATGCGCGTAGGCCATTGTCCTGGGTTTAGAGTGTTTTATGATGCAAAACAAGGTTTCTACAGAATCAGCAAGAAAGTATAGTCGTGAAGACACTGTCCTTATGTGGGATGTAGGTTCCCTGAAAAATTTTTAGTAAAACAAAGACGTCAAACCATAATGTAATTACAAAAGGGGCAATTGTTTTAATACAAACAAGATGAATAGAGCGTATAAAGTGTGTAATTTGATAACAATGATCAGACTGTGGGTCTTCATGCGAAATAAAAATGTTCTATGCTAAAGTGTACAGTGTGCTGAAGACACAAACTATACTCAAGATGGAAGATATACAAAGGATTACTTTCTTTTAATAATTTGTGTCCAAAATAATTTAACAATCATTTTAAATCCTTCTGATGTTTTTACTCGGTTATATTTCAATAATAAATACATAAGATCCACAGTCTAATACTGAGTTACGTCACAGTTTATTTATTTATTCAAATTGTACATCAAATGAATGTGTTCTTGTTTTTATTTGTGCATCTGAGAACTCTAAAAGATGAATTAACCATTGTCCTATAAATATATTAATATTTTATGTTCCACACACTCTACCATCCGAAAGTTTGCGAGCAATACTATGATAAACATTAATACTGTAAGTAGTTGTTATATTTACTTCGAATGTATTAATTAATATAAATTGACGAGGTACTCAAAATATCCATTGACTTCGAATTCCTCGTCTCGTGTACACGGTTTATGTTTCGTCTTTAATATTAATATTCCTTCTCGAAAGTCTGTGTATTTCCACTATAATCTGTGATCATAAAGCTTTTATGCAATAGTAGGCGACGCGTTGAGGACCGACTTTAGAGGAATTCTTCGTAACACAAAACCGCGCCGATTTTATACCACATAAAAGAAAAAAAAAGAAGAAAATGCGTAGTCAACTTTATTGGGTTCATATTTCCAGCTAGAGTTTTTTACACTGTGTTTTATGAGGAAAATAAAACCTCGGAAGAAATACGATTATGGCTGCAGTATAGGTTGCTGTTTGAATAGACAAACTAACAGATCTACTTTTCTTCGACACGTTTCATGGTGCACGCTGTTTTCTACCTAAATTCAAACTGTGACTTTCATTTTCACGTTTTGCATCGAAAAACACGTGAAATCGTCGTTTCCGTAATAAACAATCTGCATGGACAAGTAATCCGAACTTCTCGAAAGTTAATAAAATATCATATGTTTAGTGTGTTCGCAATTCTTTCTATCGACGCTACAATCGAATATCAGATTTTCTTCGAAAAATTTGTATTATTTATAGTATTTGTATTACAATTATATTTTACTTTCGCGACATATTTTAATAACAAACATAATTCACAGTTAAATGCTATATCTTTCAACAACGAAATATCAACACAATCTGTTTAATAGTATTATTCAGTTTCATAACCTAACATTTTTTCACAAATGTAGTTTGGCACGCTTGTCTTAATATGCGACAATATTTGTTATAAATGTTAGTATTATTCTGAATCAGAATTAAATACTATCTTTCTATTACCAATATCTAATTTATGAGTAAACGTAAGCTTACAAAAAAATTCCATTTTAAAATGAGAGCAATTTTTTCAAAATTTTGTTCGCCTGTTATTTAGTAAACTAATTCTTCTAACGTGTAAGAAAATCTCAACCCGTTTGGCTCAATTTTAAGAAAATTCTTTGTTAAGCTTCCACAAATGATAGATCAAAAAATGAGTAGCATTTTTGGTCACATGGAATCTCATTTAATTTGTTCGTCAAAGGATGAAAGAAGAATAACTACTGCCGGTGGTTGTCCACCGGAGCAAGCAAAGGGCTGAAGAGCCGATAAGAGTGTCCGATAGAATAAGGAACCTCAAATATCTCGCGAAGGGCGTCGAAACATAGTCAGCCGACGCTTCCGCGTGGCTTTCACCTTTTGCAACAGGCAACGCAGGTTGCGGTAATGGCACCTGGAACAATAACGAGCCGGTTTAACGCCATAGAGTTGTTCCGTCGACCAGGGATCCGCATGCATTAGCTACAGTGAGAACTACCTAACTCGAGAGCTAGATGAGAGGATCGGTTTCGATGCTATCGGCCTTTGCCACCCGTGGCTTCGCTTCCGCTCCGGCACCGAGTCGCGGCGCCCCTTGCCCCTCCACCGACGTTAAATTAGCCCCAATGCTGAAGCGTTGAACAACCCAAACCTGACGACGACGCTCGAAAGTAGTCGAAATTTTCGCGTTACAGCCGTTCGTTCTTATATACACCGGTGTCCACACGTTCCAAGACACCTGCTGATTCCACAAGAAAAAGTAGAAATCTAACAGACCCTGTGCAATCTCTGCAACTTCTTGCACGTTATTAGATTTACTCGAAAATTTGTTTGCAATTTCACTCCTTTTGTTCCCATACATAAATGGTGGTCAACGTAATTGCCTCCTGATTATAACTCCGTTACCAGTGCAGTGGCAGAAGAATGTCAAAGCTGAAAAAAATGGTTCAAAGAGTACTACATCCGTAGCACATGCTGTTCTTAACACTAGGTCAAAATGACGGGTTCTAATATTTTTAATTTAGAATTATTCAAATTCTAAGGATGCACAAGGTATATTTTAGTACATTTTTGTACATTCTGGTATATTCAAGTATAGTCTGGTATATTCTAGTATATTGTAGTATATTCTGGTATATTCTGGTACATTCTAGTATATTCTAGTATATTCTAGTATATTCTGTTACGCACTAGTATATTCTGGTATATTCTGGTATCCTAGGATATTATGGTATATTGTGGTATTCTTGGATATTATGGTATATTGTGGTACATCCTTGTAGGAGAAATTATTTAGCAAATTTATTTCTTTGGGTATATATTATTTTAAAAGTATTGATAAAACATGGGTAGCACGTTCCTGTTATTTTTATAAAGTAATGTAAAATAGTCGCTTTTAGTGCTCAGTTAACCTAACGTTAAAGCTGAATATTTAGTCCTGAGGAGCCATGGAATCTGATAACAGTAAAATATCAATGCAATATTAAATACTTAATTACAAGAAAATACTTGAAAGAAACATTTTACAAGAATATGTTTATAAGAATCATTTACGAGAGTATGTTTGTTAGAAACATTTTTAGCCCGTACAGAAATTGACATTACCCGTAAATATTTCTGTGTTTAATTCTCGATGGAGAAAAAGCAACGAACATTTTGATCAAACGGCCTGACAATGAGCGCTTTCTCAAGAGTATAATGGTACAGTCCGTGCAACTAATTTTAAGCAATTCTGGGACAAGAATCAACGAGCGGTGTCCATACCGGGTATGGTATCAGTGACTGTTGTCCGAGATTCGCGTAAGATGCTCCGCATAATACCGGCATTTATAACAGCACCGTATCTACCCCTTCCGCGGCAGCCTAACCATCGTGGTCTCTCTTATCGGAGCACGAATGTATAATAAGTAGCGTCACAACCCCCGTGCGTTCACGTGTTTGATCTATGATCTTCCGGCGATCGTATCTGGCCACGATGTACGTGAAAGGATAGAGTGCGGAGAGAGGAGAAAGATTCGCTTTAGAAATGCTTCATAGTTATATACTGGTTTCACGAAATCAGTCTAGAAACGATAAAAATAGGTTAAGGTGACCTGTGTCTAGCGACACCTACCAGCGAATGAGCATAATTCGCGTTAAACGAAAAAATAACATGGCGCCCAGTTTATGTTGAAATTTATGCAGCAATTCTATCGTAAGTTTCATTTTATTCGCGGCTTTGTTTCCTTTTCTACAAATCAATAAGCAGATTGCTCGTTTGTAACAATGTACGAAGACTTGTAAAATTCTCATTGGCACTTAATTTTTTCGTTTACCAAAATCAATGTTTCCTTCAAAGTCTTTAAAACTGTAATGTACAAATAATTATAACTAGACTGCGAATTTTATACAGGGTGCCCCAAAAATGTTGTACTTCCTTGAGAGGAGGGGATTCCCGAGGTGATTTGAAATAACTTTTTCCTTTGCGAAAATGTTCTCCGTAGCTCCGTTCAGGAGTTATCAACGAAAAACAGGGACCAACCAGAGCGCAGCTACAGCGGACCGGATTCTGAACGTGGTGTTGGCATTGGCCGAGTCGGAGTCCGTCCGCTGTAGCCGCGCTCTGATTGGCCCGTGTTTTTTGTTAATAACTCCTGAACGAAGCCGCAGAGAACATTTTCGCAAAGGAAAAAGTTACTTGAAATCACCTCGGGAATGATTAAACTTAATAAAATTAACAGATAAATAAAAATAAATGAGTTTTTATTTGGTTTCCGTGTCTCACAATTGATGCAAACAATTTTCATTTCGCATAAAGATCCACGGTCTGATGGTAACAGACAAATTAGCTGACATCATTAACAATTTTCTTAAGATTGAATATTTATTAAATTGAAATGATTTGTTTTCTTTGAAACGAGAAAGATGGCGCGTATTGAGTAACGTTGGATGATTTACAGCGCCCGAAATGTACCATGTATACGTCCAGTGGTTATCCTGCTTAAAATTCACCAGCTGCATATTCGTGTTTTGCCATCGGAAGTAAATATAGTTTCAATTCCGGAGTAAATCGGTGGCAAGGATTAAGTCTCGGCAGCATTTGTTACCGTCAGCGAGACTGTTAAGTTAATAACGAGCGTTTATTTAAGGCCGACGTAGCCGCGATTCATCGGAGCTCTCCATTGTATACAGAACGTCATAACACTGCGTTCTAAGCGAATTAATGGCCGTTCCCTTCATTTTACGCGCGTCTGCTGAACATCATAGTCGATGTTTACTTTTCTCGTCGTGTTTCATATTCGAAATTTGAAAGGCAACAGCAACTTTCAAATGGCGCATCCCTGCACAAATTCTCGTTCCCGTAGATTATCTTATAAAATCCAAAATTAGCGATAAAGGATATTCTTCTGAACAAAAGTTGAAAATTTTTATCTAGAATAAAGATTTTCTGCACTAATTTTTAGAAACATCTTCTTATAATAATTTTAGTCAATTTAAATATAATATACAGATATTGTTAAATTAAAATTAAAATTTAATATTCCACCTCCTGATTTTCCTCATCAATGCATAAAATCTGTTACAATTTATAACTTAGAAATGTTACAAACATTTGCAAATGCTACCGGTGCAGTTTGTAAGTCCAATTTTAAGTAAAAGGAGTGCAGTAACAATTTTACACATAACCTATATTTTATAATATAAACCTAATATATTTTTATTTCAATATTCTCAACACATCAAAGTTTTAAGATGAACTGGTCACGTAATTTTTGTTTTTCGAGCGTGCAGCACTTTTTTTCTCTGTCAAAGCAGATTTTGCAAACAAGAAGAAAAGGTGATGGATCGAATTCGATTTAACTATCGGTTATGATTCCTAAGATCGCTCGAAAGTAATCGGTTCGGTCCCTATACTTTCCTGCAGCAAAATATTATAATGATCAGGTATCCCGACGCATGTCCAGATGAGACATGTGTCTACCATGTGTGAGTTAAAGGACTTGTTAATATCACGTTGTCACACGATTCAGAAATGTGCAACGGCCTTTCTATTAATCTCGCCAATTATATAGAAACTCGTAGCCCCTAGGTTTTCACGTTCGATCCATCTGTTGCCCCTCTTAAATTGCTATAGGATATCGCAGAAATTGAGCAAAAAGGTCCAAGGTTGTCAAAATATGAGAAGATGCGAGAAAGAAAATAAATCATGGCGGTACCACTAAAAATTTCAGTGAATTAGTGTATAACATTAGATTAGTGTATAAAATGAGCATCTACAGAGAGGTCTGTAGTATAATTATAATAATATCAATATAAGAACCGTTTTAAAATCCAGTAACATCGTTTTTTCATTTTTTTAAGTGCATCAGCATTTATGCAGAAAGTATCGGGTGATTTATCTCATATCTATGGAGCTATACAAACATGATAAAATAAAGTATATTTTATACAAAAGAAAATGAAAAGTAAAAAATAATAAATTCCGTACACAACATAAACTATACATTTGTATTTTATTCAGTATATTTCTTCAGAAAAAACATGTTTCAAGAAACATAAAATCACCACAGAGTGTTAAAAGAGTTATCAGTATAACAAATATGGAATGACTTTGAATGGATATTACCATAACGATATGAAACAGTTAGTACAATCAAATTGACACTCTGGATCTGTGATTTCTTAGTAATATTACAAATATATTTTGATATTTATGCTCCAATCTTGCTAACATTTTTCTTACGGGATCCTTTTTAATAAAATGTTTTAGAACAACACGTTCCCATATAGATTGCATTACACAGATTCTGAAGTATCTGTCCCATAAAAACACTATTTAAAAAAGCTCTTGGAGTAATTTTTCTATTCAAGGGGTTCTTCTTATAAAGGGACAGACATTCATAGAAACGTGGAAGTTCGAGGAGAATTTGTTTGTAAAAGTTTGCAAGGCAACGGGAGCGCGCGGCTTGTTGCCTAATTTCCTCGGATGTCTCCATTTTCTAAAACAACCCCTGGACACGTCCTCGAAAAATTCCCACCGTTAACCATGGCCGAGCGTTGAATGAACAAACACAATTAACGATTCTCTCGAAACAACCGGAATTTCTCAGTTTCATGAAATACCATGAAACCAAGGGGGCAATTGCCAATAAAGGGGGTCGCACGGTAACGCGACGCCGCTGGGGGGTTGAAGTGGACACGGTGTCGAACGACGTACACGACATGCACGGATCCATTGCAGACGAAACCATACGTGAAGGTCGATCACAGGCAGGGGGAGGGGGTGTGTGGAGGATGGGGGGTTGGTCGCGGAGGGGGTTGAAGAGTGGACAGAAAAAGAGGAAGAGGGCATCTGGTTCCTTACAATTAAACGAAGCCTTGGAAGCCCTCGAAAGCGAGCCGTCGAATAGTCAACAGCTGCGCATCTGAATACTAATTTGAAATGTTTACACACCCGCGTACTGCAGCCGGCACCCACGCCTCGTCACCGAGGCGGCAGCAAGTCGGCAACGGAAGAAACTTCCCCTCTAGGAGGTTAGGCTAACAATAAGAGGCGGCACTCTCTTCTTTCAAAAGTCAATGCAATTGCAGAGCGTGCAGGTTTCATTGCCGCCAATTACACGAACATTTTGAGCATAGGATATTATTAGGTTGTATTTTTAGTATTTTTTCTGGATAAATTTATTCGTCAAAGTAGCCGCCATTGCAATCAACGTACTCTGCCAACCAATTACACGTTTAGTATTAGGGATTATCAGTAGTAATTAGGGATTTTTCGGTCATTCACATGATTCATTTACGAGATTGTCATCTTCACTTTGTTGTTCTTTTTACTGTCAAACAATAGTGCGTTGATTAGACACCACATTTTCACCAAAAATTGTTTTTCCACCCATACAAAAAAAATGCACAACAGTAGCGTTGATTGATGTTGAAATCTTTATTTAAAAGTAATATTATATATTTAAGTTAGAATTGAAGATGGGGCTTTAAGTAGCAGCTTCCTGCCTAAAAATGATGTACAATAAACCTGTGAACTTTATTAGTATTTGCAATGCAACATTTGCATTCTAAAATCAACAGCCTAATACGTGAATAAGTTTCTTCCAATAGATGTCGGAGCTGATAGTGCTTGTATGTAATTTCAGACGGTGTAATATTGCATATATGATAGTACTATAAACAACATAGTATAGTACATCCGAGTCCCGCTTCTAAAAAATACTCATTTCAGCTCATTTAAAAAAAAGTTTAAACTGTTGGTTTTACTACATACGATTCCGACCAATTGCAATTTCTTTAAAAATGTTTTTATACCCCATTTAGCGAACTAATCCTTCTTTTTAGTATTTTTATACTCCAGTCGTCCAGTTACTCTGTTTCAAAGGGTGTGTGCCATAGAAAATTAAATAATTATTTTCACTGCTCAATCTGCTCAGTGATAATAAATCTCGGCGAATTAAATTGCAAATGTGTCGTCGGGTTAATCCTTTTCTTCAATGACGATAAAATTAGAGACAACTACGAGCAGAAACGAGAAAACGCACGATAATTAAAAGCCTGTAAAATCTAAGGTTCTCACAGTGTGTAACTACATTCGAATAAGTCGCTATACGCTGATTAAGCAGTCGAGGGGATATTCAGCAGGGGATTGTCGAGTATAAGGAAATATCGTAAAAATGATTTGACCTATGCAGAAAGTGGCTATTTACCGGGTGTATCCAAGGCACACTTGAGTCCGTGTGAGGCTATGAAACGCGTTCTCGTTCGAATAGGCGCACACGCCCGCGCAGATGGCTGCACTTGTGCTTGAAAACGCCTGTACATGAGAATACGTGGCCGCGCGCGCGCGTGTGTGTCGGGCTGTGGTCGAGGCTCGGACTGGTTTACAAGTATAATGAGTCTTGCGCGCCGCATAACATTACATCGCTGCTTGCTCGGGATTTAGATTAACTGTTTACATGAACAGCGGCGAACGGAGAAGCCGGCCGATTGCCATTGCACCGGATAGAGCATATACGGGCCGATATAGAGCTTGTACTCTGCGTTTCGCTCCCTCTCGATTCTGGTGAAACTAATCATCTCTATGTACTGCGCTCTGTTTGCGCGACCAGATCTAGCAATTAAGAGGACCTTCCAGTTTAGAACCCCGTTTTTAACCTGTTTAAACCCCCAACTTCTTTTACATCGTTATCCAGGGAAAACTACCACCTTCTAATCCTACAGATTTTTTAACCCCTTGTCACACGGACATTTCTAGTTTTCGTTTTTATCATTATTTGTGAAAAGGCACCACCCTCCGATCTCGAGAATTGTTTACAACCCATTGTCACAATGGTATCTTCAGTTTTATTTTTGATTATTATTTAGGGAAAGCTACCACCCTCCGATCTCGAGAATTATTTACAACCCATTGTCACAATGGTATCTTCAGTTTTATTTTTGATTATTATTTAGGGAAAGCTACCACCTTCCGATCTCGAGGATTATTTATAACCCAAGGTCACAATGGTATTTTTTATTTTATTTTTGCTACTTATTTAGGGAAAGCTACCACCCTCTAATCTTCCAGATTTTTAACCCCTTGTCACACAGATATTTCCAATTTCCTTTTTGATAATTATTTACGTAACTGTACCACCCTCCGATCTCGAGGGTTCTTTAACCCCTTATTTTTAATTTTCAGTGTTATATTTTTAATCGTTAGTATGTCTGAAACTACGACTATTCTTTTAAAATCGGATCTGTTGACGTTAAAAGCAGAAAATGTAGAAAACTTTGTTATGTGTCACATAATCCTAGTTTCGAGCATACTTATGGACATACAGAATGCGTGTTCGAAAGGTCAAACCGATCGAGCCAATAGCTTCTGCGAAAAGCGTGGGACAAGGTTACGCAATTATGTTACAAGATGGACGAGCTTAAAGTTGTGTAAACGATTTCAAAACAAACAATGGAAAATAGCCGGGAAGAGGACTTTCCTCTTCTGTTACATAATATTAGCTTCTTGTTTAGAACCTTACCTTTTATTCGCGCTAACTCGTTTGTTGGACCCATGATTGTTTTATAATGCTAAACGTACCGAGCACTGAAAGTAACTGGAAAGCGTTGGCTTAAAAAAATGACAATATTGAATTTAGTTAGATTTACCTCAATCTTTGTTATAACAGATTATTGAACAAGTGCTGATATTAATTTCAAAACAATTTGAAAATCTGTACAGTCGGTCACTACACGTTTCAGGAAATGTATCACCGTAGAAGGACACCATTTTGAACATCTCTGATAATAACTAAAGAGAAAGTGAGTGTTGTTTTAACAGTTAACACACACATACACGCGCGCGCGCACGCAGGCATGCACACACACACACACATCTGCTGATCAATATTTTTAGTGTGATGAAAAATATTTTCTTCGCATTCACAGGTTCAGGAGTCGTGGTCGAAGATATTCGACATTAGTTCTAGGTAAAACTTTAATTTTCGAAGATCAAGGTCATTTCAAGGTCATGTTATTATACATATCTGAATGTACTTTTCGATCAGTTACACGATACAATAAAAAAAAAAATGTAGGTATGTATCAAAAAACACCGATGACCTTGATATCCGAAAAAAATGACCTTCTGGAAAAAAAATTCTTACCAGATATTTGGTCCATTGACACCATGCAAATTGCGTAACAAATATTTTTTGCATCACAATAACCTGAAGAGATATTTAGGTGGCCTTACTTAAACGGACCACCCTGTATAGTATTAAAATGAAAATGATTGCATACGTGGTTAAAATAAATTAAATTAAATTGTCCACGTTCTTTATACAACTTTTTCAATTTAATTGCTTCATACGAATGTTAGAAACTGTTCGTTTACTGAATGTTTCCGAGATAATTGACCGCAAAACATTTTACATATTTCAACTGCAGATAGCGCCTTCCTAACAGTGACTGCTTCGAACCATAATAATTTGCGAACTCGGGAGAAGTAGAAAACGATCCTTGCGTAATTGTACAGGGGAAAGTATGCTGAAAGTATCCCGCTTCGCAAAAATGCGGGACTACTTGGAATGCGAAACATATTCATAAAGTTGTACAAAATCCTGAATGGATAGGGAACATTGGATTTTAATTAACGAAACCGCTGATAGGATCAATATCCTCATACCCAGATGCCGCCATTAATTTGTCTTCAATATCTCGAGCAAGTTCTCCTTGGAAAATAGCAGAATTGGCATAGACTTTCTTAGATAATTATGAACTAATTAAGATTTGAGGAAACAATTTACAATGTTCTCACAGACGTTTAAGCGTACAACATTTCGAGAAAAAATGGTGTCTGGCAGATCCAACCCTTGCACCGGGGGGTTAAACCGCAAGACAAAGGGTTAGGAAAGAGAGCAAGTACAGTCCAAATTGATGGTCTGATTAAATATCTACTTCGATGGAGAGGTTTATTAAAACATTTTCTCGGAGAAACATATTTATAATTTCAATATTTCTACACGAAAAATGTATGGATCTCGCAGACCCAACCCTTGCACCAGGGGGTTAAACCGCAAGACAAATGGTTAAGACAGGAAACAGGTGCAGTAGAGACAAGGATGCGAGAAAGTCGACTGTGCAAAACGTCGCTAAATTGTTGGAAGCACGGTGCCCCACGTCGAGGGGTCTACGATATCTGGCGAGCGTAAATAATACTAAATCCAGTTCTCTGAAAAAGATCAACGGAACAAAAGAAATATCGAAATTTCCGGGCAACTGTTTTTCCATTCTCAGATAGTTCAAAGCGTAAACATGGCGGCGGGAAGCGATCAATCCACCTTGACGCCGGGCGTTATCGACACGGGCTTTCAAAGGCTCGGGGGCCCCGGCCGGGAGTACTTTTTATCGGGAAAAATATCACCGGTTCCCGTTCCTCTGTTTCATTCAGTCGACAAGAGCTGTCGAAGCACACAGCCTTTACCGGCTGTTTCGCTTCCCTTAATCGTATCCGTGTTGGAATTCGCAATTATGTCGAACGATTTCGCGTCCTTAATTCGCGGACGCGGGCGCCCCCTTTGAAAACGGACACCCGGTGCATCCGCGGGCCGTATTGAAACGTTCGCATTCACGCGTGCATACCGGGTTCTCTCTCTCTCTCTCTCTCTCTCTCTCTCTCTCTCTCTCTCTCACGATGCGCATCGGTTGCGCGTCCGACGGCGATGGTGGGTGCCCCGGTTCATATTCACAGAGTACATATGTTTTTTCGCGCAATAGGAACGGCAAAACCACGCCAGGGGTCGAATTCAAGCTGCGCCTGAATGGAACATATTAGTATCGTTTCTTCGACGTTTGAATTTGAAAGCGATGGGATATCGAGGATTAAACATGAGAGCCGACTACGCTGTCCGCCGTAAAAGGACGACTGGCACCGACGAGCATCGGTATAGGCTGCCAAATAAGAATATATTATTTTTATCCTTCGGTTCTGCGCCGAGGAAATCCCCCCGTTGCGGTGAACCTCTCAGATATCGAAATGAACAATTATCATTCGTTTTCTCGAAATTCCGCCCGAATTTATGCGGAGTAAACGCAGGAAAGACGCTTTTAACATCTTTGTTTCCAAGACTCCGTAGATTCGCGATAAGGTAGAGTGACCAGGTTACCGACAAAAATAGGCGAAAAACGGTTTTACGTAGCTCAACTTATTCTCATTATATGAGAATATTTTTCGCTGGGAAAGGGCTCGTTCGAAAGAGGAAGGTTCAATCTAGCGCGCGCTGGTCATCAGCTGACGAGATTATGCAGATATTTGGTATTATAAGTGGTAGAAGTAGGCCAAAAATTGACGATGTGCGTGCCGTGGAATCCAAGCATTTTTACGCCATTGGATGAGTTTTCTGGACGAAATCAAGAGTAGCGGGCGCTAGAAAATATCAACGGCTACAAATTGAGCTATATTTTGTTTTGATTCTCTGCGAAACAAAGCCAAAAACTTGAAGCATGTTTCTGGCGCCAGAATTCATAATATCATAAGATCAAGACCAAGACGGATCTTAAGTCAGTGGCTGAAGGCTGTGAATGGAAATTATACAGCAGTTACCGACCCGCTGACTCTGCAAAAGTCACGTGACTACCCTTGGCTCTTAAGTATAGTGTAAGGGACCTAATTACTGTGCTTATATTAATTATACTTATTTCTATACGGTAATGAATACTAAAAAAGAGATATTCAATTTTTTTGATACCTAATGCCGGAAGTTATTGTACAGAATATATGGTGTACTGTTATTTTTATTAATCTTCGTATAGCATGACTTGGGTCTTCCTTGACCCAGAGTTACAAAGTTGCATGGAAGTTCTGGTTTTTGGAGTAGCAATTTGCATTATGCTCCACGAGAAAATCAGATAACAACAATAAGATCTAAAAAAAAATATTGACCAAAAAAAGATATCACCAAAAGCATCCGCTTTCTAAGGATTAATAATGTTTCTTCATTTTTAATATAAATAATTTAAGTGTCCATTGTAAGTGAGGCTAAATGATCAAAGAAGTTACTATGACGAACCAAAAAATGTAGAAATTGTTCTAATTCTACACTTTTGTATCTGCCTACGAGGTAACTGTATTTTTCAAAACGCTATGAAACTTAACCCTCATCGATTCCTCATTTTCTCAGCTCACTTTGTCCTTTGGTATCAAATTGTACGGTGATTATGACAGCAGAATAATTGCATATTTACTTACCGTAATATTAGTCACTGTAAGGGTTGAACGTGTCGCCGAAACAATACGTTTCATGCAAGTAGCTCGCGCAGTGCCCGTGTAGTGTTGCGTTTCATCCTGCGTATAAATTTTCGCAATTGGAGACGTAGGCCGTCCCGTAGGTCCTAATAAAACGCCGTGACGAATGTCAGTGTACAACAATGGCCGTGGAAGCACCTTGCGACCCGAAGGGTGATGCACCCCCTATACACGCGTGCCTGTCACGCGTGCGTTTCTGGTCCTGGAGGGTTGGAGAAAAGGGTGATGGCACAATCCTCTACAGGACCTTTGCACGTGGACATTCTCAGCTTACCGAGACAAATCCGCGATCCTGCATGCATAAAGTATTAAGCCGTTCGAAATTTATGAAAATGCATGTCATTTTCCGCTGTTTAGACCCGCGAAGAATTCGCCAGAGCCGCTGATTTATTGGGCAACTCCGTCCCACGAGTCCCGATTCGGGATCAACGGATCCGATTAAGAACCGTATCGAATCGAGGCGATTTCAAATTCACCGATAACGCGCACGCATAACAGATAAACGACCGTCGTTCGATTTTGAGGAAAGAGTTTCGTGAAAATCTTTTCCGCCGAGGACGTAGTAATTTTGCAGTTGTAAATCACAGTGAATTCTCGATATATGTCAACAACACGGGTCTTGCCAGCGTCATGTATCGTCCAGGAAACATACCCGAGCCGTGATATGTTTACACTCCTCGGCGTCCGAGGCTTCTCGACCTTCGGAGCCCCTCACGGGGTATACCCCGCGGTAGTGGGGATAATTCCGCGACGTTTATCACCCATGCCCTGGCGACATATATAGAGAAATCAGTGTATAGGTTTACCGATGTGAATAGAATAATATAAAATTGATAAAACGATTAAAAATAGAGGGATTATTAAAAATTATTTTCACTTTGTTCTTTTCAGTTGATTTCATTAATCAGCGACGTTCAGAAATAATTCTACGACGCACGTAACCAGTCACAAACAGGCTGCAGATCTTTATGCAAAATAAAGATTGTCCGAGTCGGTAGTATGAAACAGAAGTGAAAATAAAATGTGCTTCCTCTTTTAATAATTTTGGAAAGCCGCAAATAAATCGAACAACATTATTCGATTCCTCTAACGTGTTTAGAATTGTTATATTTGTGTTATGAAGGCATAAAATCCGCGGTCTACTCGCAAGGGAAATTAGAATCTTATATAATTTCACTTCCGCTGAATTTACATACGTAACAACGTCAATTTGCATAAACATTTACATTTTCGTTGCCTATCGATGACAAACGATGTAAACCAGTGTCTGTCCTTTGATTTGTCACACTGTGTCGCATTAGCAGCAAAAACCATTCTCGCCATTCAGCCCCCCCCCCCTACTTTCTCTGTCAGCTTGAACGGCCACGGATTTTACTTTAATCATTCATCGGGCTGCTCCGAAAGTGTTCGACTTCGAATCCCTGCGCCCCATGGGTCCCAGCGAGTAACACCCTCATCTCCATACCGATTTCACGGTTGTCACGGGTTCCCCGTTAAAATGCCCGGCCAAATATTTATGAAGATGTAACCGTTATTTTGATAAGCGGCCTCGAATTGATATCGGTACCCTTTCCCCTACCACGGGCTCCCCGAAAGAAGCTCGAGGGGGCCGAAAGTGCGAATATAAACGCGTCTACGCGACTCCCCCGGGGTCGCGGCCAAGATCCGACTGCTGTTTCAATATTGGGGTGGCTGCGAACAGGCTAGGCACGCATTCGATCCGTTAGGGGTGTAGTCGTCACGGATTTCGGAACGTATTCCAAATAAACTTGTCGTATACTGATCATTTTCTCAATATTTCTCATCCGGATTCGCATTTCCGACCGGCCAATGGGAAAAATAGTAAACTTTGACCGCCGCACGCCTCTTAGTATCATTCTTTATTCAACTTTATTTATCTGCCTGTTAGTCTCATTTTTTATTGAATTTTATTGCTATTCTTTTATCCCTCATTTCCTATTTCACTCTATTTAATGTACTCTTTACTACTTTCATATTATTGATAATGGTTTACTTACATACCGAAGAGGAAGAACTTACAGCAAAGCTTACTGGCAACACGATGACCTATGTCAATTTTTTATATTTTATGTTTTTATTTTATATTTTATTTTTATTTCTCGAGTAACGAAAGCAACCTCCAGTTTTTAAAAATGAAATGCTACGTGCTTTTTGATGTGATATGAATACATTTATATGCAACGCAATGACTTCCAAGGTCACACAAGGTCAGCAATAAGAGAAATATGTAGATCGAACATTTCCTAACATTTTCGAACAATAACTTAAATATAAAAAGTTGACATAGGTTATCGTGTTGCTAGTAAGATGTACTGCAAGTTCATCTTCTATTTCTTTTTTAAATATACAACACCCTGTACATTGCAAGCTTTTGTATCGGAGAATTAAACTGTGTTAGTTTATTCCTCACTTTCAATATGTGGCCCCACGTTCCCGTGCAATAAAACATTTAGAGAGTAACATATTAATAGTACCAACGCTTAAGATGGCCGACTACAGGAACAATTATATTTACAGTACACAATGTTTCACGAATCGTTTTCTTTTTTTGATTTGAACATAGAAGAGAGACAGCTCAATTAGAAACAGACCAGGTAATTTGGAGATCGGTAAATAGTCGAGACGTACAACCCTATATTGATTTCAAGCGTCCTAGCGAATTGGACATAAAGACCCAAGGACATCAGGACATCATGCGTAAGGACACGCGACTCAGGAGATCGAAAAAAGAACGCGGAAACCGATCCGCCGAGAAAAAAGATCGCGAGCGAGGCTCTTCAAACTCGTCCATAGTTGTAGAAATTAGCGTGGCGACGACGGTGTTCAAAGCGATCCGGCGTGCGTGCACGTTCCGCGGAACCGCCAATCAGGACTCCGGGAGCCTAGCCGGCCTCCTCCGTGGTTCTGTCTGCGTACCCTGGTGCCCAGGCTGCTAATACACACGTTCAAAATTTTTCACCGTCCGATTCCATTTCTGTGTTGTTTCCTTTCTCCTCTTTCCTCCTCCTCCATCGCCTTCTCCTTCTCCTCCCCGCCACCCCCTCCTCCCTCACCTCTCCTCTCCTCCTCCTTCACCCACCCCCCACCTTTTTTGCCGAGAGAGCCGGGCCCGTTCCGCACTCAGAGAACAATGCCCGAGATCCGACGCGGATAAATCGATTTTTACGCGACATAACTTTCATACCGTCCGCCCTCGCTCGCCACCCTCCCCCTCCTGCCTCACCCCCACCCTCCACGCCCCGCGCCTCACCTGTCCAGCCATGAGTGTGTAGTTACTATCCAGCCAACGGCTACCAGTTGTAGCCGGCTCGAGGCGTGAACCCCTGGATGAAGTTATGCTACGTTTCCACGGGATTAGCAAAGCTAATTCGGGCGTTCTTCGGCGTTCAGCCGGCCCCCGGAACGGTAACGTTCGTTCGTCTGTCGCAACGCCTTGGGACCGGAAGACGGCCCCCGGGCGTCACCGTTCGGGAATTCTGAAATTTCGACACCGCTGTTACTGTAGAGTCTCCCGCGATCGAACTAACTTCGACATAAATGCTCCGGCGACGGAATTTCTCGGATAACAGAAGAATCGTCATCGATCATTAAATTTTATTTATTTCAATGAAAATCAGGAGAATTTGTAGAGTACAGTCAAACCTGTTTTCGTGCGGTCCTTTTCTATGCGATTTTTTTATGCGGTATATGAATGCCCACGGTGTTGGCATTATAACACCCTTGTAATGTTCTCATCACAAGAAGATGCGCGTTTTGGACTGCGACGAGTAGTATTGAATTATGTGCATTTTGAACATTTCTCCATGTTCAAAATGAGAAATTAAATATTTTTTTAATGTTTCCATGTGCAATTTAATTGTTTATTTTGTTTGGAAAGCACTTTCTCGCTATTTCGTAAATCTTTGACATATTTTCTAAGTGAGACTTTTTTTATGCGTCTCTCTCCACCGCATAAAAAAAATTTTCTTTAATATGTTGTAAAAAATTATTTGTTATAGCTATTTATGAAGTTTGTAAATATTTTTTTTTATGCGGTTTCTTTCATGCGGTCCCTATCTACCGCACAAAAACAGGTGACTGTATTTGACTGTATTTGATAATCCCAAAACTTTCTGCTAATACGTTTTTCGATTGTAAATAACTGTGTAGAATTATGGTACTATGAATACTCTAGGAAATACTTTACAATTTTTTATTGTGAACTGCTGGTCTGCGGATCTTTGTGCGATCGTCGTATACGGGGTGGGCAGGAATTAGGGGTATGATCATATGATGATTTTATGGTCTCTGAAGCAGAAAATAAGTGAATTTTCATCCAAGGTGCGTATAAGGATTGAAAGAGAACTATTGTTCTCTTTATTGTTCAGAAATAGTTGAAATTTTGAAATTTCAGATTTTGAAATTTGTTCAGTATACCGGTGGTTATTTAATAGTTTTACCAAATCTACGGTTCAGGATTTCAAAAGTGACAGCTGTTTTTCAAGAAATCTTCAGACACGTTTCGAAAAAGCAGTCTCGAGAAATATGCATTCGAAATTTGCAAAAGAATGTACAGTGCAATTTCGAGCGTCTGACCTATATTCGGTTGAACGCTTTTAACGACGACAATCTTTTGAGTTTCATGGAATCCCTTCAGGGTTTTATTTTCAAAGATTTACTGACATACTCAATAAAATAAGTAAAATATATATATCAAAGTAAATAATAATATTATTGATGTAGCTCAACTTATTACTGAAATTCTGCAAACTAAATTTTACAAATGAAAGTACAAACAAAATTGTACGAATGAAAATTGTAAATTAAAAGTTATATATTGTTTTACAAGTAGAATTAGACGAATAATTATAAATGAATATTTATATATGACATTAATGAAATTAATGTTTTCCCGTGCAAATAGCAGAGAACTTGATCAGCATTCGTGAGTTATTTATCTTCACCAAAAATTGCTAGCCTTTATGCAGCGAGGTCACGACTCCGGATCGGGGGGCAACAATTTATGGCAGCTCGAAGCCCATGGCTAACGAAAATCTGGCGTCCATATTGGACCATCTATATTTATAAGATCTATATCGTCGAGCACATCAAGATCCACCAACTCCGGGAGTGTGCTCTTTGACCCACGAAATTATAATACATCTGCTCAAAAGTTATGCGTCCGTCTAGCAGCGAGCATCCGAAAATCTGACTGGGCTCATCCGGCACGTCGATTCCTTTAATTTCTCGATTTGCATAATTGCTAGGGAGGTCTGTTTATTTTCTCCAACGGCGGAACAAAAACGAGACACGTGTACCAACGTTCTTGGGAATTTAATAATCCGGGTAATTCCATTGCACACCGTTCAGCGATATTCTGTTAGGTGTGCGAACGGTTAGTTCGCCATTTTTTAACACTGAACCTACCCAGCCTTAAAAGAAATGTGTTGTCTTATAAAAATTATGAGATTGAATTTATTTGGATTTTAGTTGGTTCCTATTATAATAATTTCCCACGAAAGCATCTTTACAATTTCAGTAATTGCAAAACAAAAAATCTGGGACCGGCCATTTTGACCGGCGGTGGTAGGTTTATTGCAATCAGAAGTGCGAATATTTTTATAATCTTTATTCTAGTCGCAAATATACCCCGTCTAGATATGTTTCACGCAAAATTTTACCAATAAAATAAATTAAAATTTTTTCAATTAAATAAATTTTGTAATAAAATGGTATTAGCATTCGACCTCTGGTTTTTAAATGTAAAACGGTAGACGCACTAAGGGGTTCAAAAACATCGATATATTATTTTCAAGTTATCAGAGGTTATCGCAAGCAAAAGCAACGTTGTAGTCAGCACCTGCCTTTTACAACTGGGTCGTAATGCTCTATAAAATATATGTACACATAGATTATGGAAATTTGACATTTGATTCTTGTGCCTACTTTTTCACTGAAAGCGCTGTGCGCTGCCTCGAATTGCGACTGGCTCCGGAGCTGGAAAATAAGTTCGCCTCGTCGACATTCACATATTTCGATATTATCAATTCAACACGATGCATATGGTTGTCACTCGCCCGCATCTTCTCATGGGGATGTATAATATCCGCTGGTGAATACATACATACATGAATAGACGGATACACGTGTATCTGAATTCGTTAATACACAACCAGTGGGATCGTAGACAATACGGACTGGTATTCGCGAGGCTTTTATTCCTTTGCTTCTGTCAAAAATATCGCGGAAACAATTTCACAAATTGAAGCAACTGGAAACCGCAGACGAGGTACAGTGATTTCTCTATATATGTCGCGGAATTATCCCCACTACCGCGGGTATACCCCATGAGGGGCCACGAAGGAGGCCTCGGACGTCGAGGTGTGTAAACACGGCTCGGGACATGTCTCCTAGACGATACATGTCACTGGCAAGTGTTATATATCGAGAATTCACTGTACTTGGTTAAGGAATTATTCTACAGCAATCTGAAGGAGGTGAACATGCACTGTGCATCGACTGTAGAACTCCTTCTGGTAAACATAAAATAATAATTAATTTTTTCAATAAGATCCAAGTCATCGTAGACGTTGAAATAGAATGTTGTTTAAGATTAACACGAAACAGCAACATGTTTGTTGTCATCTCAGGGATAATGTCCGTGTTAAATTTATACAAAAATTTATTGTTGAAACGTTGGTGCATCTGACATAAAAATGCGTGAAATTCGCAAACAATAATATTTATAATTTTGTCAATGCAGTTAATATTAGAATAGTGCGTTACTATAATAAGCGTACATGCGAACATATTAATATTCTAATTTTTAGTGCTACAAACTTAAATGTAAAACCAACAAAACAACTTTGGCAGTGAACGTGTAAGTGGCATAGAGATTTTCGCTTGATTCATAATGTCAAGGGGTTAAGCTGCATGAACGTGGAGCAGCGTACTATACAGAATAAATGGTTGAACGATTATAGAGACAATGAGAACACGTTGGATCTGATAGACTAGAACAAATGAGCGATTCCGACACTTGACGACCGATTCGTAAACAAACGTGAACACAATAAGTACCGGGGGGCGTGTAATATTTAAGCGCAAGAGGACTCGGACGCCTAGGAGTGTAAATATAATACGGCTCGGGTGTCTCCTGGACGATATATGTCACTGGCAAGTGTTGTTGACATATATCGAGAATTCACTGTATACCCCACGGTAATGGGGATAGTTCTGGGACTTTTATCGGCTAGGCATTTCGGACATATATATAGAGAACTGTATTTTTTAAATTCGTATATTATCCTTCAGTGGTTGAATTTTGTTTGGAACGAAAATAAGTGGTATCCTTGTCGTAGTAAATATCAGGTAGCGTTTACTCACATCAGCTGTTGCTGATTTTTCCCATCACATTTTGTCGAGTCCCGTAGATGTATGCGGCATTTAAACTCGGCACAAAAAGCAATTGTATTGATTACAATGTGGCACCCAAATGGGGGTGGTTGGTTGGTCAACTCGTGTCGGAGATATTTTAATGATCCGCGTAATGATTATAGTGCGCCTGATAGACACTGACTGCATTGTTATAATGCAAATGCCTCTGTTTGCCGACCGGCTGGGAAAAGTTGTAACCGGTGTTTTTGGAATTTGTTTGATGGCGCTAGTGCTGCTGATATTATCATGATGGTTCGTGCTAATGACATTATCTCGCACAGAGTTCCTTCGCTTTTTCCGGCCACGCGAAATTCACGGCGATAATTTCTTGATACTGATTACCCTCCAACTAAGCACCTCAGGTATTTTCAAAAAATATCTAGTTTAGACATGGAATTAGAAAATTCTGAAATTTCATAATTTGGAGAATTATGGTTAGCTCGGACAATTCTATTTCTAATATTAATTTTGTTACAATTACAATGCGGATTTTGCGAATTTATGACAAAACTGAGTAACTGCAATGCTAACAGTTGGGAAACTTTTCAAATTTGATAACATTCAAAAACCATTAAAGGAAGAAAGAAATGTTTCAAACAATTTTTGACCTATTTCATTATTTTGGATTTAATGTTTGTAGAGGTATAACAAGTGGAAGGGGTAAAAATTGCACTATAGAAAAAAGTTAAATTAAAAAAAAATTAAAAATAAATTAAATTGAAATAAATTAAATTAAATTTTCTGTAATATTGTCGATAATGTTTCTCACTGTTTTATATTCTACCTACTAATTTTTGTCATAAACGCACAGAAATCGTGTGCATTCTATCCTCTTTTGTCCAGTGTCGTTCTAGCATGGAGTTTAAGTGAACGATAATGTGTTATCGGAATAGAAACAACGCGATGCAAGTCCGTAACACTTGAAACGCTTGTCGCGTGTTCTTTCGGCTCATCTTGAATATGACCAGATGTCTATTGTAACTCAATGTTCACCCTTAACAGCGACAGCTGTTCGAGTGGCGCCGTTTCCATCGGACGCTCGGTAAATTTTACGGACGACACGAATTAGGAAACGGCGCAACTAACGCGGCCATCAATTACTATTAGCATTACTTATTTTTGGAAAGACACATATGGTCAGCAGAGGGTGACATCATCTCCTTTTTTCCCTGTCTCGTCCGCTTGTACGGCCTTCGCGTTTATTCGTGTTTTAATACACTCGACAACAGTGCTTTCGGTTAATCTTTTCCAGCTAGCCTAGGGGTTACTTGCATCTAGACAAAAAAGACCATTTTTTTAAAAATGTGCTCGCCAGAATTGCTACATTTTTACTAAACTACTTTTATTATCGGTCATCATATTTGAAATTGTAAAGACAACATAAATATTTACATAAAAATTATTTCACAGTTAGCTCACAGGATACATCTAACTGGATAAAAAAGACAATTTTTGAAAAATATGCTAGCTAGCATTACAACATTTCTATTATTTTATTATTCATATTCGAAGTTTGAAGACAACGCGAACGTTTTAATAAAAAAAGGATCACAATTTTGTAAAAACCTGGTGGATAATATTTAATTTCAGTGAACTATTAAGGCATTGATATTAACTTATTTTGAAGTTTGAACTAATTATTGAGATAATTTTTCTATCAATGAGCGAAACATACATTTCAACTTAAGATATGAAAAATGTTAACAATTATTATAAGTTCATGGATCTTTTTAGTATCGTGAATTATATTAATATTACATAATTTAATTTTTATATATATACATATATTTATTAGTTTCACGTGCAGAACCGAAACTATTCATATTATTTCCGCATCTAGAAGTAAAGGAATGTAAAACATTTATGTAACTTTATTTGATATTGAAACACTGCTGTACCCTTGTTATGGTCACGATTGCCACTTCGCCCCTCTCCTGTTTTGCAATAATGCATCGGTGACACGGTGCGTACCGTGATTCGTTGCACTGCGGTTACGAGTGCATTCTACATCGTGGTAACTTGACAAGCAGAATGGTTAAATTGTCTAAATTGCGTCGAATTCGTGATTCTTACTCATTTAATATGTATCAACAATTTTTCACCTACATAATTCGCAACAGTCGAATCGCCAACACTAAGAGACAAGTCAGCAGATTAAAAAGTGGATTGCAAAAAATATTGAAAATTAGACACAGTTTCCTTTCTAAAATTTTTCAATGTTGACATCATATTTACCTTTTAACACTGTAATAATTTTATTAGATTATATACGGAAAAACTGAAGTTGTTCTGAAAAAGTTACTCTGTTTTAAGTTTTAAAGTGTGTGCAATCAATTGGGTGGCTGAATGTAAAGAATAAATAAAATGGTTGCTAGTTGATAAAACAGTTATCTTTATTGGTGAATAAATGCTTTTCGATAATGATGGCATACATTTTCTAGCAAAATAAATCAAATGGTTCTCAGTAATAATAGGGTAGATTTCGTAACAATTATATTTTGACTTTTGTCCTCGCTGACCTTGCCCTTAATTCCTAGTTTCACTGAAAATGACCATCGGTTCGCAATTCAATCGATAGAAACCTCCCACCACTTGGTTTTCTACATGGAGTCGATACTCCTCCGATCGCGATATTCTATATCAGATTACATCTTAATCGAATTAAGTAGATTCGAGGAAGTTAGCTAATTGCGTTAACGCCCAGTAAATTGATAAGACTATTATATCTCAGAATAAAAGCTCTATTAGATTCACAATATTTATCACATTAACTTTTCGTCATACAAAAAACATGAATTTCTAAAATAAATATAAAACAGAAATATTTTCCATTTTCACGAGAACAATATATACATAGATACAAAAATCGAGAATTCATGAAAATTAAATTTGTATATAAACTCTAGTGCAATAACATTTATCTTTAACATTTATCGACTTTCAATAATAAATACAAAGTGAATTTAGGTAAATGTTTGTACATGCCATCGAATTAAAAAAAAACAACTAAATAATCATTCTTTAAAAGAAACGAGTTCTGTTTATCAACTAACTTTGTTCATGAATAACTGATTTAATAACGAAGATAACACGAAGCAGGTAATATATACAAAACAGTATGGAATTAAACAACCGCATTAAACAAAATAGTAAATTTATATTTACTGTATATATTATAATTTACTGCATATATATTTCAATTAGATTGCAGATTTTACACGTTTCTAACAAATCTGAACAGTAGAAACGCAAAACAATAAAAACATTAGAATAATTAAAAAATATCGTCATATTATTTCCAAACTAACAAACTGATAGAATAGTTTATCGCGAGTTAGGTAGAAAACTTTCATTTTCCACGTTACAATTGTAACACAGAAACGCTGGATACGTGTCAACAGTCTATTCGCATAACCGAGGGTCTCCCGCCACGCCTAGTTTGAAAAAAAAAGAAATCCATTCGTGTTATTTATTATATGATGTCGTGTCCTGGTGTATGTGGATCAAGAGTCGATCGCATTCTTTCATCCTTTGCTTATCATTCGCGAATCACACGTCCCCCTCCAACTCATAGTCGGCGTCCTCTCGCTCCTTCGTCGCTGGAAGCCAAGCCCTGCTAACCTAGGGTCGCAACCCTGATGTGTTGAGCGTGGGGTGATGAACTCTAGACCTGGGGTTACCTTATTTACACTCACCCGTATCGTTGGCTTGGCTTACCCTTCTCGAGCGCGGCCATGTCACTTGGCTTTTTCATGAGACGTCAACACAAGCCACTCGCGTGCCACCCCCACAGCCCCCTCCCCCTCCCGGCGAAACCCCCAAACAGAATGCTTATCCGCTGTTTTGGATTCCGCAATCTTTGGCCCTCCGAGATACGACATACTCCAGATTTTTAAATCTCTAATCAATTTTTTTCTCCCTCAACCCCTTCTCCTGGTACCTAGACTCGGATTTGTAACGAGAAATTTACTAACTATAAATATTAGTTACAAAATTTATAAATATTATACGGAAGCAATTCAATGACAAATTCTGTTCTTCATTATTTGTTCACAGGAACATAAAAACTGTATTTTTAAGGGAAGCATAACTAATAAAATTTGTATAATTTAGCAAAAAATATAATGAAAACATGTACAAAGTTTCAGATTTTTTATACAGTCAAACCTGTTTTTGTTCGGTAGACAGACGCCGCATAAAAGAAACCGCACAAAAAAATATTCAGAAACGTTATGAATAGCTATAACAAATAATTTTTTACAACATATTAAAGAAAATTTTTTTTATGCGGTGGAGATTTACGAAATAGCGAGGAAGTGCTTTCCAAACAAAATAAATAATTAAATTTACATATGGAAACATTTAAAAATTTAATTTCTCATTTTAAACATGGAGAAATTCAATACTATTCGTCGTAATCCAAAACGCGCATCTTCTTGTGAGGAGAACATTATCAGGGTGTTATAATGCCAACACCGTTGGCATTCATATAACGCATAAAAAGAAAACTGCACAAAACAAATCGCACAAAAAAAATTCGCATAGAAAAGGACCTTTTATCCGAGAATGCAAAACAAATCGATATTTTTCCAAGTATACAAATGAAATATTTCCAATCAAATAGAAGCAACTCCCCCCTTAAACGATCTCGACCGTCTCATGTTATGGAGATCTCCGTCTCGTGAGCCCTCGAGATTCCGAAAAATCACCCTCGACAAACACCGGTGCTTCGAAAACGTCGCTACCGGTTAATCCGTCGAATAAAATCATCCGGAATTCGTGAGTTGTAAAAGGGAGGGGACCCGATTCCCTATGATCACCTCATTCGTCATTGTCTCGAGGGGGTCTGGAGCTAATAGCTCCGGTTTCTTAATCGAAACTGCATCGTATCTCGTGCGTCGTCGGCTCCGAGGATCTTGCAAAGTTGTGGAGGGCGGCGTCGAGGATGGCTCGAATGACGGGTCGAAGCATAAGCGAGAATCAAGAGGGCTACAAGACGGAAGCGAGATTGCCTTTAATCCAGCCGAGATTTAATACCAGCGACAAATTTTGCCCGGAGAATTAATTGAACGCCGTGGACGGGATTGGCGCTGCGCCGATTATTGTATGCCACTTTAACGAACCGGGATTTCGCATAATGTCTCACGGAGCAACCTCCAAGCGGCCCCGGGGGTCGTTCAATCGTCGTCGCTTTAATTTGCGATTGTTTCGTTTGATAGTGCTGCGGATTTGATTCTAATTGGTGGATGGAAATTAAGTTTCCTTATACCGCCCGCTCCGGGAATCGCTCTGCAAAAATCCTGTTCGGAGAGATCGATCGATAGCGATGGCTAACATGCCCATCTTTATGCGAACAAACATTAAACATTTTTCTTTTTTTTAAACATTACACATTTAAACATTTTCTGAGTGTATTGCAAGAGACAGGAGACACTCAGCAGTTTCTTTCTTTAATAATCGCAGCAGAACGAAAGCAATGTACAGTGATTGATCTGTATATGTCGCCAAGGCCTGGATGATAAACGTCGCGGAATTATCCCCGCTACCGTGGGATATACCCTGTACGGGGCCGCGAAGCTCGAGAGACCTCGAACGCCGAGGAGTGTAAACATAAAACGGCTCCTGGACGATACATGATGCTGGTAAGACCCATGTTGTTGACACATATCGAGAGTTCACTCTTCAATTTTGACATACATCGATAATGTCTGAAATTGTCTAGTGATAATCTAATCTGTCATTATGCCAATATAACTTTCAAGTCAATTCTTGTTACAAAAATTCTACTCGAGTTATAATAAATTATTCTTTTCAAATTTAAAAATACATCTTTATTAACCTGAATAAACTATGCCATGTAATCACACTGAAATCCGGTATGGCAAATTTTTTTACTGTTCCTTTGTTTTCGTTTTATTTTTCAATGCGAACATATTTTTGCCAGGTTTTGTCAAAGAATTTCTCTACTTTCCTTCGAGCAATTTTTTCCGCAGTATCCGTGACGATGACGCTTCTTCTTCGTTTTCTTGCATGAGTTCCGGTCTTTCGTTGATTTGCTTTTGGAAATCCCCGTATTTCTTCTGGTGACTTTCCGGGAAGAAACCCACGAATTCGCCAGTAGAGCAGAAACAAGGTTAAAGAGTATATTCAAGTATCCCCCTAAACAGTTGTGCATTTCGTCCCGCAGCCCATAAACAAATTATACGTATGTCCTCAAAATAACAAAAAATATTTTGATCAAAGAAAGTTGTCATAAACTTACGGCAAAAGTAAATTTTATGTCGTTTGGAACCACTTACGGACGACAACAAACTTTTTCTGAATAATGGAAACGTCAGAAATAAGCAAATCTAAGCAGTAAAAAACAACACTCCGCGTTACTACGAATGCATTTGAGGTTAGGTTACGCATGGAACTAATTAGATATTGAACAAGGCAGCTGAAACTTACTAGAAGAAAAAAAAATATTTCTAGTGGTTCAGCTATCTTCCGTAAGTAATCGCAAACGAATATTTCATACGGAAATGATCATGGTTCGTACGAACGGCGGAAGAAATGACGAAGAAGAGAGTCGATAATGGCGTAGACATGATGGAAGTACAGTGGATAAGCGATCGTCTCCAAGGAATCGCGTTGAATGGAAAACTCGTGACGGCCTTGGGCAAAAGGACCCGGTCTGACAGTAATAATTGAATCCAATCTTCCGTGAAGCGGGGTAACGGCCGATATTTTTGAATCGAATAAAGGGAGAATCATTAGAAGCGTTTCGGCGGTGCGAGGGTGGTGAAAGAGAACGGCGGGAGCTGCGTATAATGGTCGACGATAATCCTGTCGCGCGGATTAATTCGCAAATATTTCAATCTCGCGACATAAAGGGATGTAAATTACATTTTTGGTCGAACGCCCCCGGGGGTGAACTATACAACAGTTTCAACCTGGAGAGAGAAGGGAGGGAGAGGGCGGGAGCGAGAGGCTCTCGTCGAGTGCGAGAACCGGGATAATCGTTTTATTAACCAAATAAAATCGATGATTGAATGAGGATAATCGCGTTCGCGGACCCTCCCTGCCGCTTCTGTGTAGCCCCGAGAGAATTCGCCTTATTGACACAGATGTCACCATCAGATCGTTTTATCGTAGTTAGCGATCACAAGGTTTTTTCCCATCCAATTTTTCTCTGACGCCGCCCCCACCCTCCGGAGGATTTGAAGCTGTCATTCTTCCATAAACCACGACTACTAGACTGCGCATCTTTATGCGAAATAAAAGTTGACCGGGTCAATTGTAAGAAACCGAAGTTCAATGAAAATGCATTATCTCTTTTGACCATCTTGAAATGTCGCAAGTAATATGATCAGATCTTTGGATTCTTTTTGTATTTGGCCCAATCATGATTATTCTAATGATTACAGCCTTACACATTTATTTTCTTCGGTATTCTCGTTTTTGTAACGCGAAACCGAAAGCAGCGGCCATTTTATACTCCACGCGCTTGAAAGCTGCCGCCTGTATCCTCTTCTGGTTCCGAATGTCGTTTTTCATCAATTTTTTCAGAATTAAACATTTTGTGGAAGGCTTACAGTATTTTCAAATTAAAAACAATTAAAATTACGCGAGTTGTACATTTTTAAAAATAAAAAAGTATGTTTATTGACTGATGTCGCGATTCCGATCCCCCTGCTGATAGAAAACTAAAACCGAGGAGGTATCTTGATCAGTATGATTGGAGCTATGAAAATGAATAAAAAATCTTGATTATTTACAAAATAGCGGAATTTCTAATACAGATTATTTACCTTTTCAAAAGTTAAACCGCCGAAGAGGAGACTAGAACAAAACAATAATTTAACTATGTTTACCATAGGTACATGAAAGTTTAATGGTTGTACTTATTTTAAAAAGAAAGAGTGGGAATTTTGTTATAAAAAGAGGAAATATTAATGTTCGGGAACTTTATGAATATTGACGAGCAAAATGGCTGTTACAGTAAAATTTTTATCTCATAAATCGCATTCCAGCTGAAACTTGTTCGTGGCTGTTGGAAGTGATGCTATGAAACCATTTTGTAAAAAAGGTTCATCCTCACAATAGAACACACTAAAAAGTTCCATAACTCTTTGAATCTCCGACATAAAATGACGTACGAGTTCTTTCGAGCTAGAATGCCCATTCGTTTCACTGTAAGTGGGGTATGGTGGGGATGGGGAGGGGGTAATGCAGGTATTTAAATGGCACTTATTTTCCTGAAGCGACCATTTCTCCGTTCCATATGGAGTAAATAGCCATCTCTCTGTACCACATATTCGCTTCTCCCGCATGTGGAAACGTACGTTCCCGTCGGTTTTCGTGATTTACGATATCTTCGAACGTAACGATCGATACGTCTTTCACGGATGTCGTTAACGTTTCCTGAGAGAGGAGGCCGTAAAGCCGGCCCACGACCAGTCGACAATGAGAACGAGACTTATTGATCTATGATGTGCACGCGTCGCAGTCGGACCAGCTGAAACGACGGAACTCTCGGGGCTGACTTTCACAAATTTTCGGAAAAGCTTTACACGGATCAAGAGTCCTCCGGTCTCTCCCTTTCCGCGTGCGCCGGATGAATGTGCTCCGCTTTTGGAACAGAGTCAGCGTAACTTATGCTAGACCGCTGCCATTAGTGTCTCGGTAATCTCGGAGAGTAATTAAACGTGTCAATTTTTAACGTTTCAGGATCGGTGATTTTACAGAAATAGGAAACGCAATTAGTGAAAAACTCTGGTCTTCTGACGTATTTAGGAAAGAACATCTTTATGCGGTTTTTGACAGCAACGACTCGACAATTTCGAAAATATTTTCAATTATTTCTAGGGAACGATAACTTCTTGGTTCCCAGGAAATTTGCTATGAAAGTAGTTGTGCAGTTTAAGAGAGCCTCCTCCAATTTCAATGACCTTGAAATATGTTGCCAGAAGCTGAAAGAGTGCGCCTATTATATGTATAGGAAAAAGTTGTTTTGAATGATGACGTTGCAAACATATTTCAAGGTCGTTGAAAACAGAGGGGACTTCCTTGAACCGCATGGTTACCAAAATTTAAAGGTGTCGAAAACTAAATGCAATTTCCAAAGATACAGTTATGCAGTTCGAAAGGTGAATGCAACCTGAACAAATAAATAAAACTGTCTGTTTGCAAAACATTTCCTTGGTAGGAATTCAGTTCAATCAAATATCAATATCGAAAGAGCATAAATCGTCGGGGCAGTCCTCCTCCATAATTCGCGACAGTCGAATAGTAACGGGAACGGCAATAATAATGGCGGTGTTGTATGCGAGTCGCGTGGGCTTGCGTATCGGGAAGTACAATAGGGCGTATTTATAAGTATAGAAAAAGGGCGCGAATGTCAGGGGTTGCACGTGACCAGGCAGCCCTCGTGTTTTGACAGCGCGTTGACACGGAGCTTCCGGTCTTCACTAGGAAACAGCGACTTCCGAAAAGATTTATCGTGCCGGCACGTGAACGAGAGAGTGATAGGGGGGGTCGATAATTGTCCTTGAACTTGCACTCCGACGTCAAACGGTTCCGGTTTGGGAAACCCTTAGAGCATACTCGGTCGCTTTGGGGAATGATTCAACAGGGAAGAACCTCCAACATCGGAAGACTATCCCAAAATCATAATTATTCTTTCATTCGATTTAATAATGATTTTAAATATACTAACTGTTCGTGTAAACTTTTTCACAGGTTTACTGCTGGTCAACGGAGAAATGTTAATTGCAAAATCAAATATCGAAGCCCATAAATACGTAATCTAACTGTATAAAAGTCGAATGTATTCTCTGCGAAACAAAATTATGCACTGAACAGGTAAATACAATAGTTAAATGAAAATTTCTTTTGCGTAATTTGGGTAAACCAACAAAAAGCAATGAAAAATCAAATACTGTTTCAATAGTGTTACTATTTTATATATTATATTGAATGTGAAACTTATACCTCCTTCACTGTCCCAATGAATACAACTTAAATATTCAAGTTGATTCCTTTTTATGCCAAACTAGAGAGAAATAGCAAGCACCTGTTAAAAAGATTTAAAATAGTATATTTTATTTTAATTATCAGTAGACTGAATCTTTATAAAAAATAAAAAGTTTGTACCTCAATTGCAAGACACAGGAGTCAAAAATATAAATTTATATTTCTCACTAATAATTTCAATATTGCCACTGTTCTAAATTGCAGGCACTCATCTTTGTGATGAACGCATAAAATCCGGAGTCTAATCAAGACTTACAGGTGTACTGTATTTAGAAGTATACTGCAATTGTTAAGTAAAAAACTCAGATACTAACCATCCACAGATTAGAGCACGCATTTGATAAAGAAATACAAAACACAAAGGACAAAGAACATTTACATAAAGATAAAAGGATAAGAACACTTACCTCAATGTCTATATGCGAAGGCAAGAAAAAGAAGCGGATGACGTAACAATGAAAAGCAATAGAGACGCGCGACTCCAGCGCCATCTGTCGACGTGTTGAAAATATAGTACAACAGTAATATTTAACGCTACTATAATGAAATAATATCCATAAATACAGGCTTCTATAAAGACAGTTGTCTTTGTGTCATTTTTCCATCAGCTCACAATAATATAATCACCCACTGTAATCTTGCTATTACAATATCATAAAGTGACATGAATCAGTCGCATTTAGTGCTTGGTAGCTCTACTTTCAGCGTTGAATCTTGTACCATGTCATTCTAGATGGGTCAGAAAAAGAAAGAAGAATATGAAACGAGTAGTGGATAATGGTGGGCCATAGCGTTCACCGCGGTGTTCTCGGTACTTAGCAACGGCGTTGAAACGTTTCGCCAAGATACGGGAGGGAAATACTGAACGGCAAAACTGGAAGCGAAAAGCGGGGAGCAGGAGCGGGACGGGTTTAGGTTAGGAAAACTTTGTTTCCGTAGATCGTTCGGTTTTTCGAACTCGGCCGGGCTGCTGGATCTTCCCAAGCCCACTTGCCATAAGTTAAACGGCCGTTGTAGGTGGAGGATATCAATTCCCGCGGCAGTAGAACCCGCCGATATTGCCGACCACCATAAAACGATTATTGTCGCGGAATGTATACGGTTATAGCGGCGTTATAACCTCCCGAGACTTGCAGCGCGCCTCGCCGATGGACACTGGGCCGGGGCTCAACTTTACAGTCGGCACTTTACACATTGTGCGCCCGGCTCGCGACGTTTATTACGACAACTTGTACAAGCGGGCCCGATTTATCGTTATTTATAACGATCCGAGCTCGTGAAATTAATATTTACACGGGCCGGGGACGCCGCGCGACACCACGGCCAAGGCGAATTTTATTTACGCCGCTGTAAGTGGAGTGCAATTAAACGGCCGTCGACAATGTTGATTTCGAGAAACAGTGAATGGAACGAAGGTGCACGCGGAGCCGGCGGCGACTGCGACTGCGACTGCGACTTGCTCGCGGACAGTAAACGAGAGAGTCAGTCGCGTTCCTGTTCCTGCGTTTCTGCTCCATTCGCGTACCAAACCAGCTCTCGGGCTAATGCCTGCGAAAATTTACACTAGTTTCCCCGCTGTTTTTCAACTTTATCGAGTCGTTCCGGTAATTGTTACATTCGCATTTTATGTATTAAATTGGATCAAAGTTAACGTCCAATTAAGGGAGTGCGGGTCGACGTGGCGAGGCCGTGGCGGTGCACCAATATACGTTGTACACCCCGCGACAAAACTATAAGACGCAAGAAACCGAATCGAAAGTGCATTTTGCTGAGAATTTTCTCCTTTTTCTTCCATTCCTAATGTTATTGTTTACATCGTACAGCAACGCTCCATACAGTTCTACGCATTACTTAAGCGGTATTTTTTAGAATTTCTTTTAAAATAATTTAGTATAGTGAATTTTCGATATATGTCAGCGACACGGGTCTTGCCAGTGTCGTGTATCGTCCAAGAGACAGGAGCCGTGTTTACATTCCTCGGCGTCCGAGGCCTCTCAAGCTTCGCGGGGTATAGCCCGCGGTAGTGGGGATAATTCCGCGACGTTTATCGTCCAGGCCGTGGCGACATATATAGAGAAATCACTGTTTTTGTTATTTTACAATACGCATTAGCGATCTTACAATGAGTATTCGATAGTTTTTGAAAATGTCCAAATTTAATTGAATTCGAGTCTTGAATTATTAATCTTTATTTATAATTATTAATCTTTTGCACTCGGTTAGTCCCTTCTAAGACACCACTAAAAAATTTTTATCTTACTTAATAAATAAACTGCTAAACAATTCAAGTACGAGTAGGTAATTATTATAGAAGTTGGACCCTAAATGTTGAAAAATGTTGAAAACTGTTTTGTTGTTTTTGATAAATACGTCTATGTATTTTGATAAATTTTGGACTTTGATTGATTAATAAACTGGGCAATTTATTTACGTGCAATGTTACCGTACGCTGCGTCATTCAACCTTAATCCAGGTCTGCAATTAGGTTCACGGCGAAGGCGGTTCGAGTAAAGGGTATTCCAATTCCATTCATCCGATACTCCTGTAATCATTCGAGTATGTGTATCGGAGATGACGAGGGTAATAAGACGTGAGCCAATGCAATCTTGAAACTAGTGCGGGGTAACTACGGAAACGGAGGCATACGTGCACGCAACGTGTTTCAATCGCTCACCCCCTCCGTCGCGATCGGGGAGTGCACCGGAAGTAAAAGATCCAGGATTTACGACCCGGGACATTTACGGGCACGTAAAATTTGAGCAATTCGACTCGAAACTATTCCTATTAAATAGAGTCATTTTTTAAAACGCCGGACCAACTATTCGGCGAAACTATAGCAAAATTACTGCGAATTTTCCGCAACCCTCTCGGCGCACGGAAATGCAAAACAAAATGAATGAGGGACCTCGGTAAAGTTTAATGTTCCATACGATATATATATTTTATATATATATACATACATACATATACATATTTTACATTTCACATTTTTTCACATTTCATACATATACATATTTTTTTTAAATTCGCTTGCGTTGCTTCCATTCGATTACAATACCCGAGGATAAAAATTGATTCGTCAGTATTTTTTTAAAATGTCCCTATGAATATGTACGTTCGGATTTATGGCCAATTTTACTATCTTCAGTCTGTGGATTTTATGCATTCATAGCAAAAATGAATAGGTCAAATTCTTATCTAACATGGCAGAAGAATTTAAGGATATTACCATATTATTATCGACTTTTTAAACCTATTAAAAGAGAATTATTTAAAATGATTAAAAATCTTTATTTTGCACAAAGATAAAATTGCCCAAATGTTAAGACAATATATTTTCGATTTTTTATATGTTGTACTGATAGTTGATGTTTTAAAGGATGGGAGGGTAGCTTTTTGTAATTTTCTTTGGCAAAATTGTAGCATAGGAACGAGATTCACGTTTCTTGTCTCATCGTCGGTTGAATGGCGCGCGATAACATTATTGATCCGTGAAGTGAAATGTTTCGGAATTTCTAAGCTCGACAATTTATTAGATTTAATAAAATCAAACGAGTTACAGCGACATATATGCATTCCCAGAGTCGGTGGGCGGACGATCTACCGAGCGGAAAATATACTGGCCATTAAGAAGATTGCTTATACCGCGTCTGCGGGAATGGCGTTCGAATCATATGCTTCGTGAACAATAAGAATAAAAATCATAACTTCAATTTCGTTCAGATTCGTAATTCCGTTGAATACTTTACTCTTTTTGAGTGGAACAGTTTCCAGTACTCGACAGTTAAAGTAGAAAATAGGTAAATTCAAAAGTTAATGATAGATATATGCAATCTCACTTAAAGTCAACAAAATATTTATAGGAAATGCTAAATACATAATGCAGAAATTTAAAATATACAGCCCAGTGGCGTGCAGATGTTTTTAGGGTGTCACTGTCCTTGAACATAATAATGCAGAAACGTCTGAAAAGGAGATTTACATCTCTTTGAGACATCTGTTTTCCGGATCCTACAACTTTCTCCCGCAGCCATCTATCTATGCAGTCTTCATGGTACTGACCTTTTAGATTTATGGGTTTTATTAGAAGGTCCCTATTTCGGACATTTGGTACCTTTTAGAAGGACTCACTGGTCAATGTGTTGGGTCATTCTTGAAGCAATATCGTTTCTTATGGATCCAAGTCTTCTTTTTGGCAACGGCATTGGAATGTGTCAACTTGAATAATAGCAATCACGATAATTGTAAAAGATAATTTCGGAGTGTCCTTTCGATATAAAATAATAAAATAAAGCATTGAAACAGAAAATTAAGACATTTGGTGAAATAATGACACAATCATTTCAGAAGCAATGTAAGAGATAAATACTTCCAAAAAATTTGGTGTAAATAACAAAAACAGTTGCCTGTCTGTGTCGTTCCTGAAAATGCTGCAAGTTTTTTTACGTTAGACTATGTGAAATTTACGAAAGGAGTTCAAATAAACATATAAGGATAGAGAAAAAATAATTGACCTAGTTCTTATTTCTCTTTTATTCAACTGATAAAAGAAATGTTCATTTATGTTTCAGTGGTTTACAAATATTTCCGTTTATGCTATTTAGAAAAATTGAAAAATCCTAAATAACTAAAGGTAAAAACTAATTGTCACTTTCTCATTACAAGTCTCTTTCCGAAATTTTGTTATCGAACTGTGTTTAAGAATATTGTTCCTTATTTTAATATCTATTGTTCTAGAACAAACTTTTCACCAGTGTCATCTAACAATTATTCGCGTTTTCTTTTAGTATGGTTAAACGCGAGCTTCTCGGAAAAATTCTTTTATATTTCAGTATAATTCCAGCTGTCGTATATTTTGAGATGCGTTGTCGGCATCACGGCGAAGAATTTCTTCATTTCCCTCGTGTTATGTCTGTCCTACAGTATAATGAAACGAAATATACACGTCAACTGCAGCTCAAAACTAACTAAATGAAAAGTGTTGCCCGAACAGCTGGACGTATTGAAAAAGCTTTTAACGAAATAATGTGCAGAAACAGTTTTGCGTTTTAATAGTTAAACTTCTCTAAAATTAATCAGCAACAGAGAAGAATCACGAATGACAAAAATCATTAATGTGTTTGCTTCTCTAATATAAATATCAACTAACTACCAAAAATACCCAAAAATCGATAAAAACACATGTATGCAGAGAAATAAACAATTATACAAATCTCTGCCCAACCGAATAATTTCCAAGGAAACTCTAGAAAATATTAAATGTTAAACAAGACTCGTAAGTTCTTTTCGTTCATTCCTCGTAAATTTAGATTTTTCTAGATAAATTCATGCGCAGCAACAACACTTTATTTTTACCAGCCAAATGATATAAACGAAAGCAGTGTAAGACTACTTGATAAAAATAACACATTATTAACATATATAACACATTACATTATTATGTGTTAATAACACATTATTTACTTGATAAAAATTGACAAATTAATAGGGTGAAATTCATCGTAGAACGGTCACTTTTTGCAGCGGTTGCAAGTTTTAAGGGTTAGAGGCTGATCCTGCGTGGAGCAATTCGCCGGGGAACGCCGACTTCGCCTTTAAAGTCATTGGAAACATCGGCCGAAACAGGTTCGTCATCGGCGCGGCGAGCGGACTGCGACCGATTCACCCTCTCCGCGATCCCAGTCAATCGCAATCATTGAAACCGGACTGCACACTGAAGCTGGTCGTTCTATTTCTCTCTCTCTCTCTCTCTCTCTCTCTCTCTCTCTCTCGCTCGCGTGCGCACCCGCTCCCGTAATTATTATTCCGCCCCTATATTGCGCGAGGAGATGCACGGCCGAGCAAACGTAACGTAACGTACCGAAACGGGGACGAGGCGAAACGAAACGAAACGGAACGAAACGAGCGACAGCACCGCTCGTACCTATCCGCCCCCCATATACCGAAACGTCCTGCATCCCCCTCGGAAATTCATCCCCAGCCCGTGCCCTGCTGGATGGCAATCAATAACTTTGAAACGGCAGCGACGTTTCGGGGAAAAAACAAATTCAGCAGGTTGCTTGATTGGAAAAAACCGTCCTCCCCCCGCCCCCCTACGGCCCCCTACCACCCCCTTTCGGTTGCAACCCTCGAAACCCACCCACACACCCCTCGGAAACCCCACCTCTTCGCGCGCATCACCCTCTCACGTCGACACGCCAACCAGCCCCCGGCCAGTTTTCAATCCTCGTCGCGGCGCCTCTATCACCTTCGACTCCGACAAAAAAAATCGACCATGTACCCGCCGACGAAGTATTGCTCACCTGGTATTGCTGCACTTTCGCCCGGTTGCGAAATCTAATTTTTTTCTGAGCCACCCGGACGCCGGACACAGCGAGCATGAAGGTCAGACACCTCCTACGGGGATGCGCTAGCCTAAACGATCCGGTATTCTGTACTCCGGGAGGGGGAAATTGTTAGGTGTAACTGCATTTCAAGTTTTCACGAACAAGTCAATCTGTCATCTATTTTCCTTCGATAGACGCGACCTTCTGCCATCGCACCGGAAGCTTACTCATTTGTATAGAGTAGAAGGTCGTGTGAATCGAAGCGAAAATTTGGATCCCTTCGAAATTTGCTTATTTTTCTTTTTTCGTTCAGTAAATTTTGCAAAGATCGGAAAAGATAATCGGATGGGGCTAATTCGGGAGAATATGGGGAACGCGGATGGCTTTTGCGTTTCGTGCATTTTGGTAGCATTAATGATCTTTGATCTGTGATATCTCGACATCTAATTTCTAACTGAACTTAAACATTTTCATGGCTTGACATAAACTGGCATTCGGCACAAAAGTTGGAGTTAAATTCGAGGGTCCCAAAAGGAGTGAAAAAACCCCCCATTTTGGTGTCAATTCTGTCCCTCATTGGAACATGTATCATAATCAAATTTGTGGAACATCCATTAAGTAAATTCAATGTTTTCATTTTTATAAAGACATGTTTTCCAGTTACTTATTTCGGTCGCTTCTAATAATATATTTTTCATGTTTGATCAACTGTAGGACAACAAAACTGATTAGTTGAAGTGTCAAGGATTTCTGCGTTTATTTAAAAGCTGAAGTATGTGTAAAATTATATGCTTCTTGAAATCTATGGGACTTCGTCTTAATAAATACGTAGATCATGATTTTCTAAAAAAAGAAAAAATGGGATTCTATTGGTACGATTTTTCAGCTCACCGTAGCCGCGAGAACCGGGAGGAATCAGCTCGAAAACGTCCGAAGGAGTACGCTTCCACGTCTTGGCGACGACGGCTTCCGATCCCGTTTCGCTTTCCTCGTTCCGAAGGTGAGACGGTTTTTGCGAGGTCTGCGCAAGGAAACAATTGAAAATTACCGGCAGTCCGTTTGCATCCGTAATGAGAACGGGCTCCCCCATAAGGAGGCAGTCGTTAACGACCGCGACCGTATGAGGTAGACGAAGCGGCTCGGTCTATAAATTTATTGCGACTCCGCCATTTTTGTCAGCGTCATTTATACGAGTCGTAACGAGATTCGCCTTTTTAACTCGTTAAAGCCCGGCCGCGCGGCGACAATTCTATTGCAAAACGAGGCGCTCGTGCCGTGTGCCCGTGTGCCCGTGTGCCCGTGCTCCGTGCTGGAATCACTCGCGAGACAGACGAACTCTTAGCTCACGGGGAATTCAACGGCAGATACTCCGTTTGTATGTATGAATAAAATCCAACGAGAAATACGCGTCGCTCCGAGCAATTTGTACGCGGATCCTTCTCTCGCGTCGTTTAGCTCAAATCACGTTGTCCTTCCGATCGAAATACCGCGTAATACTATGATCGTTTCTAATCGAATTAAGCCTCCCCCGATTGATCGATAGCAAATGTTTCTCCTTGTAGACATTTGCTGTAGCGCAATATGTTTTTCAAAATTTTCGGAAAATACTTTCTCACAAATAATTCTTGAAGAACTCCCCAGACTTTTAATTCGCGTGATCAGCTAGTTATAGTCAGTGTATACAGTATTCGCACATCCTTTAAAAATGAGTAACTCTTTTAAAATTGGATCTAACGGCTAGAGTTTTTTTTCTGAGATGTTAGAAGGTTAAAATGAATTAGGTAATGCGTAAATAATGTTTTCGAGTTAATTTAAATTTTTAGGAGTGGAAGAAACGGGTAGCTAGACTCTAGATTCCCGAAACCATATTAAATTGTTTATATAATTAGCAGAGTTTCTGTTTTCATTTTCGAACGTGCGTCCCGTTAACGCAATAACATTTCAACTTATAAAAACCCTGACAACGTCAAGAGAATTACACGAACGAAAGCATCATAAAGAAAGGTACGAAACGCTATTGATTTAACTATCACGTGAAACACGCGAGAAACAGTTCGTGCGTAGAGGAAATAATCAACTCCATATACATTTTTCCTTCGATTACAGTGTAATGCTATTAACGCGATAAAAATCCCTTTATAAGCGATAAATCAATCGTTTGCGTTCGCCAATGAAAACCGTGCCGGCATCTCAGAACGGTGGGCTCGGTGATTAACGCATCGTAAATTAATTTGTGTCAATTAAAAGGCCATTAATCGTTGGAAATACGTTCGGCAGGACAGTGACCGAACGGGAAAAATATTCCGCAATTTGGTTGTTCGTGACCTCGCGTTTACGATGATTCCCTGATTGCTAGAAAATTATACAAAATAATATTGCAAATTTTACTACATTCTTCAATTTTATTTTTATTTTCATCGCGGTTTCCAAATTTGTTGCCGGATTCCGAGTTCCTTTTGCTGTAATGTCAATAATTGTTCGTTCCAAACGTTTCAATTTTTGTCAGCAATGGCGACCATCCATCAATACACCAATCAAAGGTCGTTTCAAAAACAGCGAATAACTCTGCCATTTTTAAATATTTTGTTCCGAAAGAAATGGAGAATAAAGTCAAAAGTTACGTTAATGTCACTGCAATACATTGAAATTTTCGGTTATTAATTGTCCTCGGAAAAAATTCCCGAAAGCAACACATTTTTATAGTCAATTTGGTCTGTCCCATTGGGCCGAGGTCATTCAAATTATTGCACAACTTAAATTGAATTGTAAAAATCAAACATTGACCGTGTCAATTTTTTGGCGGCGAATATTCGCAAGAATACTTTCCGGAGCCACTGTAGATTTGCTCGGCCAGCAGCCATTTCACGAAATACAGCGAGCCGACTCGCGGGCTCTCTTTTGCGGAGCAGAAACAAAAGCTTCCGCCTTTGTGCTTGAAAAGAGCACCCTGCGAAGCCAGAAATCACGGGTCTGTGGGGCCCGCGGTGGACGTGGATCTTTTGTCGAGCTCCCGCAGTTATGTCGTCGCGGGGGCATAACGATATGACGGCCGCATATTTTATGCGCGAAGGATCGGGCCCGCTGCGGCCCGTTCAGGCCCGGGGATTCCTGCTGGCCGCGCGATGTAAATCAGCGCCGGTCGCCGGTGATGACATCTAGTGACGCAAGGACTGAAGGGGCCCGACTTTGCCCGACTTGGCCGCGGTCGCATTATTATATACGAGGGGGTGGTGACGGAGGGGCATCGCATACCGTCCTAATATACCGGCCTCCTGTGCGCCTTTGTCAGTCCGGTAAGCCTTTGTCGTTGAGAAAAGCCGACGGACTGTATATTACGCCGTGGATGTAATACAGCAGGAATGCTGCTTGTCTTTGCTCCCGTGATCGGATTCACCGTGATCACCTTGACTGGCGCACACCGCAAAGGATCGGAGAACTTGCTGACACTTTGCCGAAAAATTCACTTTCTTCTGACCAAGTCCGTTGAACCATCCTAGACGTTCACGAATGATCAAGATGAAGAAGCTTACGAAGTGTAACATCGACGTCATAATAAATCATACATAAGATTTAAGAAAAATTTGGAATTTTAATATTTTAAGTGTCATGTCGATCACATACGGGTGACACTAATTTTTAATCAAGCTTAGAGTTTCATTTTTATTGTTTTATTGGAACGAACCGAGTTTTATTAGGATTTTTGTAATGCGAAAGAGATAAAGTAACTCCCACTGTGACCAATTTTAACTTTCCAGTTTCGATATTATTAAATAAAGTACCTTGAATTTGTGGACATTTTTGTGGTTTATATTTGGCACTTAATTCCGTGATGATCTCGTGTAACCGTTTCGGTCTATTCAATATAATATTGGTAACAATAGATATTTGGACAGTTTGAAAGACAATCTACTAAAAAGTGCAAATAATATAGGAATACAAGTCACGTTTAAAGTTTGTCATGGTTCGGTAAGACTAGAATGCAGAAATATTTGTTATAGAATTTTTTTAAAGTTTTACCACCATCTTCGGAATCTCCGAACTTCAATGCCATGGTAGATCTATGGAATTAGTTTAAAGAATCAAAAAAGCCACAATAAATTCAGAAATTCAATTGCAAATGAGACTAAAAGAAGAATGGCTCCATTGTGCTTTGCTTTCTTTAAGGGAGTAGCGTAAATTATTAGCTGCAGCTGCTAAGTATCTACGAATATTTAATGAGCATCTTATTGACTAACCTGGGTTTGGGCGGTCGACGACGGTCACAGGTATCTTCCCTAGACTTCTTTGTTTCGCCAGTTTACGCTACCAACACCTTCGTTTCGATTTTAAACCATCTGGAGATTCAAATGATAGCTACAGCGATTCCCATTACCATTCGGCGACTCTTCAAAGGAAAAAATAAAATGTAAAATTGCACGAAATAACTTGAATTTTTTAAAGAGTCAGTAATTGTCAAAATTTATAATTTATACGTTTTAAAGCAATTTTAAAAGTCACTGTGATTCCTATTGGTATCCAAAAATTCATAAAAAGTAAAAATAGAAATTCAATAAGGTTAGTTTACTAAGTAATGTCTAAAAGAAATTTTTCAAAAGTTGCATTCGACGGAATCGCGGAGAAAATACTAGATTAAATTAATTAAAAAATATTTTCGTTCCCCGGAACGATTACTGTGCGATGCAAACAATAAAAAGTTTGACGTTGAAAATCAAGGTCAAGAACATTCTTCCTATACATTTTTTTTACAAATCTCCACCGATTCAAAGGTGTTGAATCATGCTAGAACCGGTTTTACACTTGTTTCGTTTACACCCTGTACATGAGTATTTTCAGAAATAATATTTGATCTTCGCGAATAAGAGAAGAAATAAACTGAGATAAATAAAATTGTTACTATTTTGGGAATCCTTCAAATAAAATATTATAAAAACTTTTTAACCCTTAACGGAGCAATGCTTACTGGGTCCAATGCCGCGTATATGGCGGCAAAAATTAAAAAAAAATAAAATATAAATATATATAAAATAAAATATAAAATATTTTCCTGTGTATAGTTGAAATAAAAATGTTGTGTCCATGGTCTCTCTTCGTATGAAAAATAGCTTGGACCTGGTGGGAAGTAAACTTGAAATACTTCCGGACCGTTAAGGGTTAAAAACTTAATTTTTAAAACTTTTACGAAAAAATAAAATATTTTATTTTCAGAAATGCTCGTACGATTTTGAAGTGAATTTACTATTCACTGTTTGAAATAGTATTTTACGGAGGTCTGCTTGGCAGTCGGATGGTAATTTCTTCGAAGTTTGATGGTGAAAAAAAAGCGGGCGTCAGAGACGGAATATCCAATTCGTAAAGCGCAACGCGATGCGCGCGGCCGGTCAGAGATGTAGAAACGTTCGATGCTGCGGGCCGCCTTCGAACCGCGTCCTGGGTGTCCCGATGGAGAGGTGTCCTGGTCGGATTGAAAGTGCGCGTGGACAGAGATAAATCGTTTCATCGATGGATATCAAAGGACCGCGATACCGGATCCGCCGGCTCTCGCAGGCATACCGTGGCTGTACAGAGAGCCATTTGTGCGTTAAATCGAAACGCTCTGCGAAATAACGCGGCTCCCGATTGCGACAAAGGATATTACTGGCGTTGCCAGACTGTTGTCTATCCACAGTGTACGGTCGCAGACCATTTCGAATCTTTGTCTCTCGTGCGCCTCGACCGTAGCCAAATCGAGTGCTCTAAAAAATTTATTGAATTTCCCAGTGTTCAAGAACCTTCGGAAAATTAAACGTTCTTGCGATTGACCCTCAAGCCGAAGAACCGAGACCATTCATTTCGTTCTAAATTGATACTTTGCTGTCTATTTGTACAGTTCTATTTTCATCGAGTACACGTTTGAGAAGCATGGATGCAAGATAAAATATTTCAGTATATCATTAAATAGTTATTCAATAAAAGTAACCTCTCGAGTTAGACTTGTGATAAAAAAATGTCAAATAGATATATTATAACATATTATAACATGTAACACAATTAGAACCAAACCAGAAATGTGGATGCAAATGAAAATGAAAAGTGTTGAACAGAAAGAATTTCTAATCAGTTTAACTATGAAAGAAACCATAAGGCAGGGAGTAAATTGAGAGATATTAAACGTTGCTGACTGTGAAGTATTCGTGCCCTCATCAACGCTTCTATAACGGTGGCTGGGTCTATTTTGACGCAGATAGTCATTTATGCATTCAATTTCTGGTAATTCGGTGCATCGGGATTAACAGAAAGACTAATGTGTCTACAAAAATTACGCTGCTATTATTAATACACTACTTTCTAAATTTCTTGTATGAGGATGTAAAGCTGTACAGTGATTTCTCTATATATGTCGCCAAGAAGAAGCGTAAACATAACACGACTCGGGTATGTCTCCTGGACAATCGTGTATGTCGCTGCCAAGACCCGTGTTGTTGACATATATAAAGAATTCACTGTATAAGACTAAGCTGACCATTATACTCGTGCAAATCTATCGGAGTTTGTTAGTAGTTAAATTTAATTTATAAAGTGAGGCACCCCAGCTCACATATAGTTTTAGAAAATGGCGGTCAAACACACGATCGAAGAAAAGTTTTGTACGATGTTTGGGGCGATGATGGTGGTACTTTTGCGGAGAAGTGTACATTTGCGCATAGCAGTGTAGGTGTTCACGCTGCATCGGAGACCGATCTTCATGGCGTGACGTCGCCGGTATGGCCGTTTTTGTGGGACCGGGCCCCAGCACGCCATAATACGATTATAATATGACAACGCGCTTTTAATTCCCGGCATGCCTCCCCCCATCGGGCGCTGGTCATACGACCGCGATACGTTTATAGTCCGGTTCGCTTGGTGAGCCGCCTGGTTCGGTTGTTGCCACTAACAGGTGTCTCCGATATGGCATGTTGTTTCTCGTGCCAACCCCAGCACCCCGCGTCGCGCAACGCCATAACGAGTACTGACACCGGGTACGACTTTTACGTACCCCCGTCGTTCGTCTCGGCTGGAAACAAGTGCGGCCTGCGGAGCCATGATTCGCAGAAACTGGTGAAACTCGTGGGGTTTTGTTCGGTGAATTGTGGGGGCTGTTTTCGATGTCTGTTTTTCGCCTCGACCGTAAGAAACCCTGGATACACGACGAGCGCTCCTACCCGCGAACAGAACCTGCAATGTTAAGACCAAAGCGTCTCTGACGATAAAAACCCTCTGGATTCGTCGGTTCGGTTAACACTTGGACGGCCGGACCCGGGTCCATTTTGACCCAGTGTTTCACAGCTGGGTCTGCAGGGTATGTTCATCGGTAATTTTTGTCGGTTTCTCTAGAATCATAATCAAATTTATTATCATTTCCAAAGTATTTTTAAGCACTCATTTAGAACCGGTATTATTTTATGAACGTCACAGTGAATTCTCGATATACAGTGTGTCCCACGAGCTCTGTCCACTTGAATATCTTGGTTATTTCAAACAGTACGAGAAAATGGTACGTACAGAAGTTGTAGGGTTTAAGAAACTATATAATATGGTATAAATGATATTGTTGCAAGTGGAGGCGTAGAGAAGATATAGAGGTCACCTTTGTTAAATGGAAAGTCCAATTTTTCATGCTCGATGTCGATAGATTGGCGTATTCTGAGTATAAAAGTACTAAAGTGTATTTGTTCTAATACTTACCGTTGCTGAGATATTTGACTGTTTTCATGAAGAATGTTCGAAATGTCGGCCATCTGCAGCGATGCAACGTTGTAGTCTTTCAACTGTTGCGTTTCTTACGCGTCTTATTGTTAGAGCGTGTATTGTAGCACACGCTGCGATAATTCGTTGCTTCATATGTACCGTAGTTGTTGGTGCATCACGATACACAATATTTTCCAATGTTCCCCACAAGAAAAAATCTAGGGGTGTTAAATCTGGACTTCGTGCTGGCCAGCAAATAGTGCCACCGCGTCCTATCCATCGATTTCAGACTATTTCATTAAGTATACTTCTCACCCTTCGAGCGTAGTGTGTTGCACATCCATTGTGCTGATACCACATTGTCTGACGAACGCTTAATGGCCCGTTTTCTAATAAATTTGCCAATGTATTTCTTAAGAACGTATCATATTTTTTACCAGTAAAGTGCCGTTAATGAAATAAGGTCCAATTATTTGTTGCCTATGATTCCAGACCACACATTAATGGATCAGCGTCTTTGATGATCGATTTCTCGTAGACAGTGAGGATTTTGTACTGATCAATAATGTGTGTTATGTAAATTAACACGCTCAGTGCTGGTAAAAGTAGCCTCATCGGTGAGTAGTATTAAAGAGAAAAAAAGTGAATTGATTTGCAGCTGTTCTTGAGCCCATCCACAAAATCTAACACGGTTTACATAATCCATGTCATGTAATTTATTGTGAAGGCTAATGTGGTACGAATGATATTTGTGACGAGTGAGAATTCGTGATGCACTACTTTTGCTGACTTCAGATTCGCGCTGAATCTGACGTACACTGATATGAGGATTATGATGTACCATTGCAACAACATTAATTTCATTATATTCATCACTACATACAGGCTTTTCACGATTCATCTTACGAACAGCAAGACTTCCAGTTTCTTTTAATTTTTTGCACAATCTTTCAAAAATCTTGTGCGAAGGGTATATGCGGTTTGGATATCTTTCACCGTACAAATTTCGAGCCACAATTGCGTTTCTCTTACTTTCTCCATAAATTAGAAGCATCACTAATTGTTCTTCGAATGAAAATTTCATATTGACTATTTAATGATCACTAACTGAGAAACTGACTGACACTGATAGACGTCGAAACCCTACCAATGTTTTCATTTGACGTAGTGAGCATATCCTTGAATACGTTCCATAATGGAAGTAATAGAATGAAAACAGTCAAATATCTCAGCAACGGTAAGTTTTAGGACAAATACACTTTAGTACTTTTAAAAAATTGGACATTCCATATAAAAAAACAAAGGTGACCTCCAGGTGATCTTCTCTACGCTTCCACTTGCAAGAATATCATTTATACCATATTATGTAGTTTCCTAAACCCTTCAACTTCTGTACGTAACATTTTCTCGTATTGTTTGAAATAACCACGATATTCGAGTGGACAGAGTTCGTGGGACACACTGTATGTCAACAACACGAGCCGTGTTATGTTTACACTCCTCGACGTCCGAGGCCTCTCGAGCTTTGCGGCCCCTCCGTGGTATACCCCGCGGTAGTGGGGATAATTCCGCGACGTTTATCATCCAGGCCTTGGCGACATATGTAGAGAAATCGCTGTATTATTTTATCCTTGTACAAAAGTTTGAAACGGTTATTTTCAGAACCTTTTCAATTCCCAATTATAGGATGATAAAGCTCGATAAGCTATGTAAAACTTTTTTCTTCCATTCTTTTCAGTTATTAAGTATTCCTTGTATAACTATGCATACAAATATTCAATTTCGAGGTATGCTTTCAGGGGACGAGATTTGGGTATCTTGCGCTATCGGTACGGTGGCAAAAAGAGAACCTGGGCGGCTTGGTGGCCGATATCCAATAGCAGAAGCAGATGCTCGAAAGAAAGAAGGATCCCGAACCAATTACGTTCGTGCCGGCGCGGCGCGGCGTGCCCCGCCGCACGATCGCCTCCTAACAAGAAAATTCGTAGAAGAAGTGATAGTTCCTAACAATCTATTGGCTCGGATAATCCGGGTACGCTCGCGGAACACGCGGGGATCGTTCGCGAGGACGCGAGGATGTGGCAGGAGGCAGGACACCCATCACAGTTCACCGCGTGGGATTTCACCGACGTGGAATCAAGCATGCAGCCCGGGGAATAGGCTCGCAGTCAGAGACAGTCAGAGTGACTTCTCGTTGTCGTAGCATCGGGGATCGGCCTTCGAACGAAACGAAACATGCGCCACATAAATTGTCTCCCTGTCTGGCCCGGGTGAAAGCTGGATTTGTTACACTTTGCACTCCACCAGGACGTCTAGGTCCCCGGGCTGATGCTGCTGATGCTCAGGTTAGGAATCCATCCTCGCAATCGTGTTCCCTTTTCTCATCCGGCCCGATCCCCTTCCTTGTCAGCCTCATTATCTATCTGGAGCCCTCCGACTGTCATCCGTCCTCCCGATATGCGTCTTTCTCCTCCGCGCTGCGGCTTGGTTAGGCCGAGGCTGCGCGACTGTCTTCCTCCGGCTTGCCACCTGTCCTTTAGACTCGGATCCAGATATTTCTCGACGACGGAATCCGGCTGAGCGGTCTGTTATTGACGATCCGGCCGACAATGAACTGAATCGCTCCTCAACCCTTTCGGGTTGCCAACCAACAAAAGAGCAACACCGGGCCGAGGGCTCCCCGGCCCGAAACAGGCCCGGAGAAATCGGGAATTTTTCACCAACTGTTTTCCTCGATCGAGGTTACCCGTGGAACCGAAGCGAAGGTTTGCAACCCCTAAATACCTTGACTTCCCATTCAGCATCCCCGGAGTTTCATAAATCAAAGTAACTTGGTCAATGAACAAAAAATTGGACAGTTAAGATGTACGGCACTCTAATAGTGAGAATACTCTTTCACCTTCGATCAAACTGATCGATTATGTGTCGTTGTAATTATTCGTAATATGCTGGACCTGCGAAAAAATATATCATTAACGATAAATGTTTAATGCTTTTTCATGTTATCTAAATTTCTTTATAATTTGTGTAAATAGTTTGTTATTTTATACTCAGTGTAAGGGTAAAAGAATTCATTTCTTTTTAATATAAACTTAAATAATTGTATGCATTATATTGATTAATATTTTTAAATATACTTAATAATATTATTATCCAGATACAGCAAACAACATTCTTTATTGACATTATGTTTCACTATTGATTTAGTATTCAGGCGGTATTCAGAAAAATGTAGGCTTTGCTTTTGTTGTTTTGTTTTACATCTTCAATGTTATGTATAATTGTCTGCAGAATTAATTGTCGGGATTAATTTTATTACCTATTTCTATAAACTACAGTTAAATATTTCTTGTTCATTTTTCGGCATACTAATTCATTGCATCATGAAATTGTATAAACTGTTAAGTTCTCACTTTTTTAACATTACAGTAAATAGGCAAACTATACTTACGTATCTTTTGTATAAAATTGCATCAGAAGAATACTCTGTCTTTTTTTAACCGGCATTATATTAGCAACATAAATCAACAGCCACGTTACAACTTTAACGTCATCAAATTAGCATATAAACTGACTCATAATGTTTTTATGTTTTATATTTTATTTAACACCTCGTTTGCCGTAACAGTCGCTAACAATTCATATGGAATTCTTTATCTGGGCTAAACATTTCAGAGAAACATTTATCCAATTATATTTTCTTTTGTTTATTTTACTTGTTCTGGTTTTCAAGTTAAAATAATCAAATGTTTACAGTCACGAAAACGTGAACTCCGTACATTTGTGACAGAATTGTATCTGTAAAATATGACACAGTAATAAATTCATAATAATTTAAACTCAACTCAAAAGTAATAAAAAAAGGACTAGACTAGATTTTTCTACAAGGATAAAATCCATTAACTATATTAAAATATTTGATACAGTATCTATCGACAAAGTTTGGACGAGACAAAAAGAATTGGAAGCCAAATTTCTATTTAAAATAGATGGCAGCGCTAGGTTAGGTTATTCGGCAGGAAATTCTCGGACAAACGAATCATTCCACGGGTATAAATAGCAATATTTCAATATTCAATGAATCCATATAACTTTCGTTGAAATAGCAGGTTGGATCGTTTCCAAGAAGGAACCCGTTTCTTCAAATCGTGAGGAGCTCGCATTCCAATTACACGTTCATGGAAAGCCTGCAACGGGGCTCGATCTTAATTAGATTCCACCGAAATTCTCCTTATAATCATCTTTGAATATAAGGTTACCGAACTAATTCAATCTGGAAAGCTCCTTTTGGATCGCTTCATGTCAAAGCAGCGAACGGTGCCCGCCGCTTAGGAACCGGCCGTTTGTCAACAAGGTGCAGCCGGGAACAGGTTTCCACGGCGCAGTAATGGCGTCTTCGCCCTGTTAATTGGTATTTATTATAATTGGTGCTCATACTTGCTCACGGCACGAGATAAGCTGTCCCGGGGATGGACGGGACGAAGCCATCGCTTTTTGGGAGACAGTCCCAGCTCCCATGATAATTCCATAACGAGTTAGGGGGGTCCACCCATTAACATGGTAAATACGCGGGGCCCATGAAAGTGATGCCAGCTCGTGGGAAAAGGAGGACCAGGAATGAGACCTCAGAATGGCCCTTCACGCCCAGGTAGGTGCTAACCCTGGGGGGTGGTGCCTTTCCGAGGCCGAAGCGCCTCGGGGAAGGGCGTGATTTGACGTCTCGTTCCACCGGTGCCATAATTCACCGGGTTGGCCCACCTGGAAACTACCGATCCGAAAGTACCTTTAATTGACTATTTTCGGCCCCGGATCGTTTTATCGTGTTAGAGGCGGCACGTGACGACAGGACCTCTACACAGGTGAGGGATGTTTCTATTCGCGCCAACGAATCTCCTGGTTAGCAGTCACAATGGATTTTCTGCATTGATGACAACGAGTTGGAGAGATTTCGAACAGTAGATACAAAAGACCTCGCCATTTTCAACCACAGAAGTTTAGGTAGCTGTTAAAAATGACAAATTAAAGTATTATGAAGTAAACTGTTGGTAGAAGTGAGCGTAAGTGTAAAGAATTGGCAATCTAATCAGTAGACTGCAGACTCTGTACACTCATAATACAGAGATTTCTTTATATATGTCGCCAAAGCCTGGATGATAAACGTCGCGGAATTATCCCCATTACCGCGGGGTATTCCCCCTTGAAAGGCCTCGGACGCCGAGGAGTGTAAACATAACACCGCTCAGGTACGTCTCCTGGGCGATACATGACCTTGGAAAGACCCGTGTTGTTGACATACATCGGGAATTCACTGTAAAACAAACAGGGGAAAAAATAATATCAGAAACAGTTTTTTGCGATCCAGATAGAAAATTTTTCTGCTGCACAGAGATTCCCAGTCTGCCTATCAACACATTAGGCTTGAGCTACCATTGACCCAGACTGCAGGGAACGTGACAGATGCAGAATCTTATAAATAAGTTGAAAATTATGTGAACCGTTTGGTGGAAGTGTTTACAATTTTGCGTGAGCATAAGTCTACAAAATTGACAATCTAATCAGTAAACAAACAGGGGAAAAAAACATTAAAAACAGTTTGTTGCGATCCAGATAGAAAAATTTTCTGCTGCATAAAGATTCCCGGTCTGATTATCAACACGTTGAGCTATCAATGACCCAGACTACAGGGAACGTGTCGGACGTAGAATGTTATAAACGGAAAATTATGTGAACCGTTTGGTGGAAGTGTTTAGTGAACAGTTTTGTGCGGGCATAAGTGTGTAAAATTTGCAGCGTAATCGACACGGTAGCTAATGTAGTTGGGAATACTAATAAACCGATTGAAAAAAGGAAGGAAGAGGAGCGCGGGCGCGCACCGGGGGCGCTCGTTGAGATGCCAGAGGAGGAGGGCATCGAATGAGCTGCGCCGCAAAAAAAACGAACTGGAACGGATGCGAAGAAGAACGCCGGTCTGAATATTACGTATCACCGCGTATCTTTATTACACGAGTGCATTAGTCGCTATCCAACTAAGGCGTTAGTTTATGAGCGACGCACACCTGCGGTAGCGGGATACGTCGGGAGCGGAGGATGAAGAAAAGCGGTAACGGTATCGGAACGGAAGGTGTTCATAATTGTGACGTCGCCGATCTTCATAATGCCGTACGAGGCGAAGGAAACTTGAATGGAACGCTCGTTCCTGAAGCTGTCTGCCTTCTGTTATGGTCCAAGTGTTCCTTATGGTGAATGGCACGGCGGAGGCAGTTTCTTCGGCAGCGGTATCCGCCGGTTACGGGTTAGAGGTAAAACGAGTCGAGTTTGCAGTGCAGTGAATGAACCGCATTTCAATTGTTGCAAAGTTCAAGGCAACACCGCGAGGCTTCCTTTCCTGGACTCCTGTCCAGTCCATTATTTTTCTTGCCGATCATGTTATTTCACCAAGACCAACAATTTGAATAATTAACACTCTCCCCGCAGGTACCTCCAGTTAATATTTTGCCCTGTAGTTATAACATAAATTCATTAGAATCCATTGCAAATAATTTGATCGATTTAGCTGTGACTTATTGCAAATGTATAGAAATCTGATTAAATAAAAACTACAACGAGTGACCAACTTATGAAATCTACAGTATAAAAAATGTATTTTTTAACCGTACGATTAATAACGTTGTTTACAGTACTGCTAAATCTGCATTTTTATTTTGCAACAATGCAAAGTAATTTTGCATCAATACTTCGTACAAAAATGATAAGAATTCAGTGTAACTAGACTTTCATCTAAAAATTAATTTAACTAAACCAACTTGAATTTGGTTTTAATTTTTCCGGCTTGGTCAAAATCAGGATAACAGAGTACGTGACAATAACTTCGTAATAAACAAAGGACCATCTGCAACGATTTACTGTTCTCATCATTGAAGGCGATTGTTCTTGAAATTCATATATCGTCATGTATCAAATATGGCACGACGTGCAGCATGATCATGACTAGACTGCAGATCTTTATGCGCTTATGGTATATGGACATCTATGAAACACAAGCAACCGTGAACATTAATAAAGCTTAATTGCGTTTGCAGTTTATTTTTACCATAAGCAGTTCTCTAATTAACGAAACGAGTTTTTCCTTATCCTGTTTTTCATACAGTAGATTTTCATAAAAACCCGCAGCCCTGTTATAGTAATGCAGTACACGATGTGTCGGTACGCTTGAATGTTCCATAATAGTTTGTTAATCCTTTTAATAACATTTTATGCCATTTTTGTTATTGTTAGAATGTTATTGAGATCAAAAAACAATTCTAGACAATTTGTGTAGACTTATATAGACATAATATACAATAACTTTATTTCTATAACTGACATACAATGACTTGCACGCGATCACTTACTTACGCTCGTCTAACCTGTACCGGATATACAGCACTAGTCAAGTTGCCAACTTCACATGTCCACAACAATAGTCAAGTTAACATCTACAATCAACGTACACAATCATATTTCAACAGTTATATCTGATTGTAATAATACACTTTAAATGAACTAAAATTCAGCGAGAAATAATTTTAGTAACTTGTATCATAATTAGACTGCGGATGTTTATGCAATTTCCAATTTTTTTAGCCAATTTTAAGAAAATAGAATGAAATGAAATCCTATTTTTCATGGGAACAGTTTCTGTAGATCCAAAACAAATAAAATCGTACTAAATTCTATCGAATTTTATTATATATTATAGCATTTTTTGAAAATTTTCATAAGCCATAAATGCATAAAGATCCGCAGTCTGCATTAATGAAAATTATTATATTATTAATGAAACTTATGCATGTATAGGATGCCTACAAAAATTAATTTTTATTGCAATATATTCGCATAAACCAAATTTGATTAAGACTTTTATAGTACAAAAGGGTTAAAACAGCATTCTCTATAATAAATTTAAACTTTTTAGTTTCGGTTCCCGTAATTAAATTACTTGGTCTTTGTGGTAAGATCTAGAATTGAAATCATGTTATGAGGATATCGCTTGCGGTTTCGGTTCTTGAGAGAAAATTTTGTAATGCAGTACCGAAAAACAATGGTTATAGAACCGACATAAGCCAGAACCGATATCCTCGTAACAGTTATAACATTATTTCAGTTCTCCATAACTTTTACAATCAGATCCGATATTATAGCAGTTTGAAACAGTCTTTTCAGAAGCTTTTCGGTCCCTGCTTTTCGGGGATTTACGGGATTGATATGCGACACTTAACTGTGTTCGACTCGCGAATAACAGACTTAAGTACTTTTTTGACAGTTGAGATTTTCAAGTTGAGCCAAAGTTGAGCCAAAATGCGCTGAGATTTTTGTGATATCTTAGGAGAATTAGCTTACCAAATAACTGGTAAACAAAACATTGAGAAAATTGCTATTGCGAAGACAAAAGTAAAAGTCAGTCTCTTGAAACTTTTTTTATAAGTGTATAGTAATACAGTAAAAATAACAAAAATTTATTGTCAATAAAAAGATTGAAGGGTGTTAAAAAAAAGGACTAGCAACAAATTCTTAATATATGTTGTACTATATTTTATTAACTATTGTGTTTTTTCCCAAGAAACATATTTCTGTTATTACTTTTAATACAATTTGATTTGACTGCATTTGGTCGCGTTATGTACTGGGATGTATAGAATACTATCAGTACATTGTTCTAGCAAAACGCCACAAAAAATATGATTCTATAAAACGTATTACACATCTAATACAGTTTTATGTCAATAAAGACATTAATAAAGGAAAGAAATTCCTCTTTCGAATGAGCCCTTTCCCAGCGAAAATTATTCTCATACAAGGACGAAAAGTTGAGGCGCGTAAAACCATTTTTCGCCTATTTTTGTCGGTAACGTGGTCACCCTGCCTTATCGCGAATCTACGAAGACCGGGCCCTTAATTGCGTTGAGATTTGCACGTGATCGGTCACCAGAGTCGGCCATAGCCGGAGATCGTTTCGCGTTGCCGTCCGCTTAGGGTGGGATCGCATGCGATCGCTTTTCATAACCGTGCAGCCGAAATAAAAAGAAATCGGAGGGGCACGTGCAGAGGCTGCACCTGTGTGGGAGTCAGGCATCCCGTGCAGGCTGGAAAGGGAACAGAAAGCAGAGAAAGAGAGAGCAGCCCCGTGCCCGAGGCACAGGTGAAGGCGCTTTATGAGGTCTGGTTCTGGGCTGAAAGGCTAATGAAAATATAAGTTGCACGCGATAGATTTTGAAATAAAGGCCGCTGCGGCGCAGCTTTGAGGTGGCCCGGGCCCCTGGGATTCTCCGGCGAGTCTTGAATTAAGTATAACTAATATTAGAGGCAACGGTATTCAGTCGAACTTTTTGCCGTTCATTAAAAGCCGCTGATGGGCTAGCGGAGGATCAGAAGGGGAGGAGGGATGGAGGGGAGGAGAGGGAAGAGAGCTGGAACGGCATATAGCTATGAACATCAGGGAGTAGTTCGCCAGGCTGAAAGAACCGTTGAATGAGGGATGTTATCGGGGCCTGCGAGACTGGTCTGCTGCAGTCCGACTCGGTTATCTTCGCGAATTAATCGATTTTGGCCGAGTCGTTTTTTCAGCGGCTTTCCGGAGAGGATTCGGCTGATTACAGGTAAATGGGACGCCCCGGATTGTCGCGGAGAGGTTCGCTGAAACACTATCGCCGATACTCTTTGAGAATAACTTATTTTTGCGGCCGCAACCTGACCACCGAATCTCGTGTTGACTTTTTTCGCGAAATATCAACGAAATTATGGCCGAACCGTTAAGTGCTTTCGAAGACAATCCGTGTATGATGTTATCGAATTTTCTCAACCCTTAAAGATCCAAAGTGTCCCCACTATTTTATTGTAGATCTTGCTGCAGCGTCGCGCAACTCAATTTTATTCGCATTGCAAAGATCCTCTAACTTGTGTAGAACGGTTAAAAAATACTAGTGTTGCATATGAAATATCAGATTTAAAAAAATATATATATATTGATAAGAGGAAATACTCGCATGAAATTGTGTCAATATAAACTAAATAAACAATGATAGATTTTAGTTACAAAAAGAAAAAGAAAAATTGCACCCTATGCACAAGACCATCCAATTCAGATTGTCACAGTTAAACAATCATAGTTACGTATTTATGACAAAAACAAGTGGACGAAACACAGAATAGCAAAAATCTGCGAGGAATTTAAAAATACTGCTGGAAAGATACATTTTTATTTAATTCCTATTTCTTGCAATTAATGGTGAAAATGTTTATTTTGCATAGAAAATCTGCAGTCTAATCACAGTCCAATTATGCTTAGATCTGTTAACACTTTAAGAGTGTTTCATTATTTTTGCAGCTAGAGATTCTTTCAACTGGAAGTTTTCACGTTCCCAAAATAATATTAAAATTGTATCAATTTGTGTGCTAAATTATTCTATTCATTGAACTACACTGGATGGTACATGGAATTAAATTAATTTCGCTTGACAGAAATTATCTGATTGCTCAATTGAGATAAGAAGCTCAGAGTTCAGTGTGACACTACGGAAACCTGACGATTGGAGTTCGTCTCGAAGGTAGACGAGACATCTCGAACGGTCTTCCTATAAATCGCGTATTCATTGGAGCAAAGTTAAGAGCCGAAGGGGTTTAATCAGCATGCAAAATATATCCGGCAAGTCGCGAGCGAATTCGGCAAGTTTTGACTGGCAGTGTACATTAAGATTTTCGTCGGGAACACTTGCTCGCATAAGGACAGGATGCACACCGGTGTACGCACGCTCCGCGCGCGGCGAGCTATGCACATACCCGGGCCGTTCCGTGTCTCCCACGCGCCATAAACTAATACCAAAGTTAAATGAATTCGAAATGATCGATAAACTTTATCATTGATCAATTAAACTTTGTACCGTGTGAGTGACGGGCCCTGAGACAGACTGGCGAGGGTGGATACGAAAGGGGCGGTTTATTTAATGAACGCTAAATGCGGTGCCAGAGATGTTGACGACAAGGGCGACGACGATGGTGAGCCGTGCCTCTTCGAGCCGCTCTTTTTTTTTCTCCTTCTTCCCGTCAGCCAACTTTAAATTACCATTGGCCGAATGATTTTCCCTCCGAGCTTTTTACGTCATCGACGTCGCGACGCTCGCGATACTTTATTCGATCTTTAACCCCTTTCGAGAACCAGCGGGGAGTTCCGTCCTCATCTATCCATTTCGGATGATTTATGAGGCGAAAAAAGAATTCGGGATCATTACCGACGATTTTGGTAATATAGAATAGCTAAATTAATGATTTTTCTGTTTATGTGGGACGGTCCACCCGAATGTTTTCTTCGGATGCAACGGTACTAATTCTACAGTGATTTCTCTGTATATGTCGCCGAGGCCTGGAGGATAAACGTCGTGGAATTATGCCCACTACCGGCGCGGTTTTTTGTGACGCCGAGGAGTGTAAACGTAACACAGCTATCTCTCCTGGACGATACATGACGCTGACAAGACCCGTGTTGTTGACATATATCGAGAAGTCACTGTATTACTTTCTCTCCTTTCTCTTTTTTCCAAAATGTAAACCACTTTAGTCTGTTTCTCTCATGGACTCGTTATCAGTAGAGTGCGTTTCTTTATGCATTTATGGCTTCTGAGAATTAGAGAAAAATGTTATAACATAAAATTCCACAAAAGTAGGATTTTTATTTATTCCAAAGGCTACTACCACTAAAAATTAGATTTCATTTGTATCCACTTTCCTGAAATTTTCCTACAAAAATTGAAAATTACATAAACATCCGCGGTCTAATTGTCAGTGTGACAGTACAGTAGAGTCTCCCGTATCTGAACATTTTATTACGAAACGAAAACATGTGGTCCCGAGTATTGAAACAAAATATAAATTAATTAAAGAGCCGGAAAGCGTCACAACGTTAGCAGGCATACACGGTGTCGGAAAGTTTTCAATCACAGACGTTAAAAGACAAAACCTTAACATTGAAAATTATATGCAGCATGTAGATTTCTCAGATACTTGTATATCGCACACATAAATTGTGGTTTACAAGCTGAAGGTATGCTCTCACATCGAAGCATTCGTGACACTTGAAGTAGGACTTTGATGGTTCGAAGCACGCAGTGCATTTACAATGCAAATTGCAAAGTCTCTTGATTTTGTTTGAAACAAATGCAATTTAATGTGAGAAAAACGACGGTTCTTTTATTCAAATATAATTTTGTCTCCCTGTCAGTTCGGACATGGGAGGCTCCGCCGTGCGTCACCAAAGTTTCGCGCTGTGCGCAAACGATACGCGTGGAGGTCATACTAATCCGCTTAAACGAACATTTTCCGGATAGGGGTAGCATAAGGCAGGTTCGCACATTCATCTGCTGTTTCCAATTAACGCGAAGAACGCACAAATCAAGCCGGCCTGCGCGTTAATAGCGAATGACAGTGGATGTCGTCGAAATGCTAATGACCCTTTATTAAAAGGATTTTTGCGCTCCGCGCAGCAACATTCGGGCTCGCCTGCAGTCCTAAACGCTCATAAATATTAACGGCGAATTGTTATCTCGCCCGGCGAGACCGTCCCTTTAAACATTACACGGAATACCACGGCAACAGTTTTATCATTATTTCCTGCATTTACTATGAATTCGCTTAGCGCTAACGGCTTAATACTTGTCTCATAAATTCACCCTCGCGGTATCAGTAGTGTGTCTTTTGCGTTAGGCTTCGAAACACGGCGCCCGATGCCTCCATAACTTGTATTTATGCAAAGTACACTTCAAACGTCATTATCACTCGGTTATTGTTGCTGCCTCCAATCTGACTGGCCGGAGATACCAATAAAACAACCCGCAAAGCGATTGCAACATTATATTGCGAGCAGTAAATCAACCGCGCAGAAACTCGTACGCATGAACACTGTGTGATAGACAAAGAACGATGTAACAAATATAGTACACGTTTTTTAACTGTCTCGTTTATAGCTCGCTAACGATTCACCTGTAATAAATGCCAATTCTTATGACTATGTAATTATTATAGTGTATTTGTGGCACTTGTAAATTTCTAAAGTGCTGAAAAAATGTACTGTTGAATCTACTTCCCGTTTCAAGCGTTTATTCGATATATGTCCAAAACGCGAGTCTAGCTAGGGATATATATCGGCCAGGAGATACCATTCTTTGATCCACGCCGAACGTAGAAAAGGACAGCGAAGATCTAGAGGCGACCGGGTCTCTCGAGCTTCAGTGGGGATAGTTCTGGTACTTTTATCGGCGAGGCGTTTGCGACATATATAGAGTAAACTCTGTACTGAATGGGATTTTTTAAATTTCTTTTCTACCGACTTTAACGAAATGATTTGTGTACATAAAAATCTGCAATTCATTTATAAGATTTTATTCAGCTATACAGGGTGTCTTTCAAAAGCTGGCATATTTTCTTTCAATATTAAGCATACATTACATTTGTAATTACACTCGTAAATTACGTGATTCTAGTTAATATTAATTCTAAAACTAATTAATAGATAAAAATTTAATATTAATAATATGACATTCAATATATTCGATGGATATACTCAATAATAAAATAGATTATACGTGTTTCCAAGAGAGGTCAATTCGGAATATCTAGTTCTGCGGAATAGAATAGAACAAATTAAGATAGTTTTTTAATATTTTTAGACGCAGAGAATAATTCATACGATTTTATATTGGCGCGAAGTAAGGTGAAATTTGTGGAATTCAGTGAATGCTTAAATGATTTTCCTCAACGTCGAAGGCAGACGTCAGCATGGTATTTCCAACGATATAATAATCGAAACGGCTGAAAACCCAAACAATCCCCATCCACCTATTAATTCGAAGCAGTCCTGCTTAATAGAGACGCAGCCTGGAATTAGGGTTGATTATCCAGAGTGTACAAACTCTTGGTTGCGTGCGGCTGAACGATATTCCGTGCCTTATCCAAACTTGTGGCGAAACCACACTTAACACGTACACACCTGTATGCACCATACATACAGTCGCCTCAAAAAGTGAACTAATGCTTCCGTCAAACTGTTCGGCGAAATGAACATGGAGAAACAGTTACAGTACCGTCGCGAACGGTTCGATGACTCTGCGATGATACATGTTCATGAAGAACATGAGCGTTTGGATAATGTAATAAACAATTATTTAGTTAAATTGTTAGATTAAATCCTTACTGACTTGTTCAATAAATTCTGTTGTGTATGGGTCGCCTTAGACTAATGGTCGCAGTTTGGGATGTTTTCTCCGTATATGTCGCCAAGGCCTGGATGATAAACGTCGCGGAATTATCCCCACTACCGCGGGGTATGCGAAGCTCGAGAGGCCTCGGACGCCGAAAAGTGTATTTCACTGAAGAGAATTCACTGTATAACAGTTTACCGTTTAACTTAACGAGCTACACCGTGTATGGTATGGCAGATCTAAATGGCTACAATTTGCACTTTATGTAATTATAATAAACATGGATCGGTCAAATACAAAACTAAACAGATACTAGAGCAATTAAATAATGTTATATTACTTCCAACGAATTCAGATGTTAAAAGAGGAGACACATTTCGCTTCTGTTTCTCAGAATTTGTTTCTTTTTTTTTTATTGAAAGCTTAAGTGAAACTCCCCATAGGGGGTTACAAAGCTACACATTTCTCATAATTGACTTAGATAATTTTTATTTTACACAAAGACCATTTCGTCTACTACTAACAATGGTGTTCGTGACAAACAATTTTTAAGCAATCTCGCAGTGCCGGTCGCCGACGGTCACCGCGGCGTTTAACGTGTGAAATCACGACTGCGGAAGTAAAAAAGGTTTCCCATTTCGGTCATGCTGTTTTCAGAATAGCGTACCGACACCGCAGCCGGGCGACCGCTATAGCCCGATTCTGGTCTAATTGGTGCAGAACAGGCGCGGTGACAGCGGCATAAAACCGAGGAAAGTAGAAGGCAATTCGTCGGGTCGAAAAACGCGGCTCGAAAAGCGAAACTTTAAACCGGGCGCCTATCTTTCCTCCTTCCTAGCAGAATTCTCCGATTTCGAGGGGATGTTAGGCCTGTACACCTGCAACATCCACGGGAACGTCTCCTCCCCGGTTCTTCGACTATCTCTCTTGCTCCCTCTCTCTCTCTCTCTCTCTCTCTCGTTCTCTCTCGCTGGCGGCGAGAGATGTCCGTGTAGGTGTTAACGTCGATCGCGCGTGTGAACAGGGCCTCGTATAATATCCGAGGCGGCCCGGAGTGTCGGTGTCGGCATGTCGCAGGCGTGGGCGTGCGTTTTATATTCATCGCGGAGGTATCATTTTCACGGGAAGTTTTAAAAGAAACGTGCCCGCGCCCGCGTGCGCGCGCGCGCGCGCCAGCGAGCGTACGAAGTCGAATAAATAATGCCGCGGTGTTAAACTCTTATCCGAGGTCGCCGGCCGGTGCGCATAAATAAGGCCTGCGTGTAAGTATACCATCCTTCTTGCACCTTCCACTTTTCGATTCTTCTCCGTTTGACCTGTCCTGTCTCTGTCGTCGCCGTGTTGTTTCGCGGTCTTCCTCCCCACCTTCTTCGTCTTCTTCTTCTTCTTCTTCTTCTGCTTCTTCTTCTTCTTCTTCTTCTTTGATTTGGTTATGCCTATGAGGACACCTTTTCGCGTTATGTCGCTGCAGATAAATTTAGATATTGAAGTTATTAGACACCAGAGTTGGGCAAAAATAATCTGAGCCAAGACTCCGTAGATTCCCGATAAGGTAGAGTGACCACGTTACCGACAAAAATAGGCGAAAAATGGTTTTACATGCCTCAACTTTTCGCCCTTCTATGAGAATATTTTTTGCTGGGAAAGGGCTCGTTCGAAAGAGGAAGGTTCAATCTAACGCGCGCTGGTCATGAGCTGACGAGATTATGCAGATATTTGGTAATATATGCGTTAGAAGTAGGCCAAAAATTGACGATGTGCGTGCCGTGGAATCCAAGGATTTATACGCCATTGGATGAGTTTCCTGGATGAAACCGAGAGTAGCGCGCGCTAGAAAATATCTCCGGCTACAAATTGAGCTATATTTTGTCTTGATTCTCTGCGAAATAAAGCCAAAAACTTGAAGCATGTTTCTGGCGTCATAATTCATAATATCGATAATATAGAGCGGACCTTTGTGCAGTTATCGCAACTGGAAATTTTCAAAAAATGCTAGAATGTACAATTCAATGGAATTTAGTACGATTTCTATTTATTTTGGATCTACAAAGGCTGGTGCCACTGAAAATAAGATTTTATTTGAATCCATTTACGTAAAATTTGTCTACAACAATTGCATAAAAATCCGCAGTCCAATTACAACTAACGTGATATCGTGTTCATGATTTTGATTACAAAGTAACCCACTTAAATTAACCCTTTGCAGTCGAAGCCATTTTAACTCCAAAACGAAACATTTCTTCGGACCAAGAATATTTCCTTTCTATACATATTTTTTCATGCTATACATACGAAAATGCAATTTACTGGTACAGTACTGAAATGTTTAGTAATTTATTAAATATAACAAATTTAATAATGTTAAAAATATTTTGAACAACGATACAGCAATTTTTAGTGGCGCCTTTCAGTCGCCATTCGAGTTCTAAGGGTTAATGAATAATTTGAATAAGAAAATGTAATCATTGGTCACGATTGACTCGGTAATTTATTACTAGACTGCGGATCATTATGAAAAATAAAATTTGTATGCATCCATTACAACTTACAGGAGCTAAGTAAACATTTGTTTCCCTCATTAACAGTAGTAATATGTTAATAATAATGTATCGACATTCTCGAATTCTTTGAATCTTTTCACTGTCTTAGATTGCACCTTCTCATTTTTGTCATAAATGCATAAAATCCGCAGTCTATTTATTACTAATTTTTAGATTGCGATTGACTGAAAAAAATTTGCTATTATGGTTATATTAATTCCCAACGAGTGATTTTAAGTTTGAAGCGTAATTTCAGAATACGAACGTTCGAATGGTGATCAATTTTATTATATCAGCATTAAGTAATATAAGTGAATATTAAGGAATTCGAATTGTACCGTCCTGTTACATCTTTTTCCGCTCCATTCAGTTCGCGTGTTCTTTTTTAGGCGCATCCCACATACTGCACTTTTCCTCGCACAATTTCTGCCCCTTTTCGCCGGATTCTACGTAGTTATTCCGCTTGATTCCCGTCTGCTTTACAAACATATTTCAACTCCAGTTTTTCATTCATTTACGTTCGTCTTCGTCGATTTTCCTCGGCTGTTACGCCTATTCAGCCTGCCCCGTTTGTTATCTCCGAATGTTTTCGGAATTTCTCGTCTTGTTTTCAGCTGAAGTTTTTACGGTGGAACAGCAGACGCATTTATATTAAAATTTCAAATTTAACGTCTGCTACTCTCTGTATATTTACAATTACAATTGCTTGACACGTTGCCAACGCTATGGTAAATTATTGTTCGCTCCTTATGCGAATCTTACGAAGAACAAGTTAAAATTGAAAACAACATGGACTTTAATAGAGATAACGATAATAATGCACGTGCATTTATGTTAAATGACAAAAGTGGGATTGTAATTAGAAACTTTCATCATGTAGGAAATTATAGTTTAGTTATTGTTATTAGATTTGTGGGTTTTCATGTAAAATTAAAATTGTATTAATTTCAAGAGTTAGAAGCTACATACACACTTAGTCTATTTCTTAATAACTTGATGGAGTTTATAGAAGAAAGTGTAATTTTTGATCTCAGAGATTATGATTTTATAGAAAACAATAGAACAGTGTTTTCAAATTCTTTAATTTACTATTTTGCAACGTAAAATCTGTATTCTTACCATTTGAAACTGTATGTGTACGGTTGAATTAAAAAATAAATAGAACACCCTATTAAAAGAGATTATTAAAGACTCTTATTAAAGAGTAACTGTTAAACCCTCATAGAAAATATCAATTTGTCGAAAACGTTATTTATCTCAATCAAATTGCAGATCTCGGCCTGAAAATCGTCTTTCCATTATTTTCGAATGATATAATTATTATTCGAAGGATAGTACAATAATATTGTCAGAAAATTATATTTTTTCCTTCTTGGATATAGACCCTTAAATTTCAGCACTCCATATTATAAATAATCGAGCTCGCAGCACTACCTCAGTGAAACATTTGAAACGTGTCATCCTCAAAAACATATAAACAATTTGTCACGAAGTTTCCAGTTCATACAACGAAGAAAACAGACCGCTCGAGTGAGAGACGCGTTAAATCTCGTTAATTAGTTTCGATGAATAATTCAACGAGGATCCCGAACCCGATAATCTTTAATATTTCAGAGGACCGTGCAGAACCAAGGGAGCCGAATAGCCTGAAAATTAATCGGCCTGTATAACAATTTTATCGCGGCGTTCGTTTGTTCGTCGTTTTGCTGGTCCAGCACGGCGCGGTGCAGCAGAAAATGTAGAAATTTCGGCTGGACATAATGGTCGGCCGAGTACAGGAATCGGGCAGATCGTTAAGTTATGGGGCCCATGGACCCGGACGTTTTCCTTTTGTCTATCGTGTTGCGCGGAGAAATGCAGCCTGGGAGATAAGGTTCGTTAGTGGGCGAAAGGTTAAAAATAAGCCGGCGTGCAGGGCAGCCCGTCATAAATCTGGCAATCCCAGGTGAAAAGCCAGCTTGCACCCTAAAAACAGGAATACATCCTTACCCACGAAGCCAGGCCAGCCATTCGTCAGGTTACATCGGCCTCATTTTCGGAATCTGTGCGCCCAAAAAACCGCAAACTATTGTACGCTCCTGGACAAAATGACAGCACGCGTGTGCATTCTTTTAACCCATTTGCATCATAAGGAAATATGAAAAGAAGGTCTTTATCACTAAACTTTTTTTTTAATTATATTTAAGTACAAAAATGACTACAAGTAAGAAAAAATAAACTGAGCTTATATATACGCTAATGATGCAAATAGGTTAATTTAATTCTTTTTCTAAAAGTTGATCAATCTTGCCTCGGTGTCAACACGGAAGTTTATGACACAGAATTTCTGTTCCCCCTCTGCTCGCTCAGAAGTCCAGCGAGAAGCAACATAATTGTCACGATGCTGCGTGTTTCGGCCGGAAATTCTGCGTACCCTTCGACAAATTAAAGACGACAATTAAAGACGCATCATTCTCCCTGACAGTGTAAATACACCCATCCGTGATCTCGTTTCTATTGCCGTTCGATTGAACCGTTCATATTAATAAACATTGCCAATAAACATTTAAGATTGAAGTATTTCAGCATGGTCAGTGGGACGCTCGATTTATTGCCTATTTGTGAAATATACGATGTAAATAAAAGTGACGATTACCTTGCGATAGCGGGGATAACTCCACGACGTTTATCACCCAGGCCTCGGTGACATATAGAGAAATCATTGTGCAAAGCGGCTGAATTATAAATTAAAATTAACATTTATTGTGGTAACTTTTATTGTGGCACGTGCATGAATTAATCAATGTATTTGGTAGTTCCCATTTTATTTTAAAATTACATGGATTATTTATTTCTTTGGTGAGAAGCAAGCAATGAAGACTTTACTGCAAAAATGTGGTGTCCGAAGTGTCTGGAATTTCGTCTAATATCGCGTCCGGTAACGAAGATTTCTTAATTACGCCATCCCCTCCCCCCGACTTGGATTTCCTGACCTCGAGGAAGGAGGACTACACTTTAGGATATTGACATGTATAATGCAATTAGCTGGCCACGATCTCTAACATGCTTCTGACGCCATGGGGAAGGTATTTGAGCCTGGATAGGGGGAGGATCGATCGTACCCTCGCCGGCCAATAATTGTAATTAGTAATCAACACCATTATGCGCCTCCGGCCACCGGTTTCCCCTCCGCAGTTGCCATTAAGGCAATTGTACGATTTCCTCGGTGCCTTCCTCGTTCGCATATTTCTTTTCGGCCGGTTTAATTGTGCCCGGGGAAGAAAAAATTTCTTTGACGACTCTTTGGCCCACGGATCCGGGAAGAAGAAGAAGAACGAGGCCAGGGGCGGCTGGATTCCGAAGGGATGGGGCAGGGTGGTTTTATTAAGGAAATAAACGCGTCGGCCCGGTATAGAAACGTCGACGCTGACTGCCTGATTATGGCGGACCTTTTAAAGGGAGGGATTGCTGCCCCGGAAATTTTGTCGGGCGTTTGCCTTCGCGAGCAACTGTACGTTCCGACGGAGCGAACAAAGGGACCGGGCAATTAAAGAAAAATCTTATTTGCATTCGGATTAGTAATCCGAGAAAAAAATCACCGCTCGAAACTGTTCTGTAACTTTTTGATAAGCCTGTAGTCTGCAATCTACGGTGAATCCGAGAATTATTTGGACACTTCCGATTCCCCAGAAATTGTCTATAGTTGAACTATGATAACTTGGTTAAAAAAGAGTACAGTAATAGTATTAAATTAATAAGATTATAACAATATTCAAAATTTTATATCGATATTCTGAATACTATCTTATTCGGAATAATATTCTCTGAATAAAATCTGCTATTTGTTGTAATTTTGTTACTTTGTAAATGAATACTTAGAAAGTAATATGATACTTGTAGAATCATTAAACGTAAATCTATAAGTAATTATTGTTACAATAGTTATTAACCCTAAACTCTTTTTATCTACAAACCAAGGCAAATGAAGTATAAATATGTAGTTGAATTTATTAATTGTCATTAATCGTCATTTTTACAAAAACTGGGTTAAATGGCGATAAAAGAACTTACTTTCTTTGGGTAAGGGACCCGATTACTGTGGGTGTACCAATTACTGTGCTTATATTAATTAGTTTTAAAGCATAATGAATATTCAAACAGAGATGTTAAATTCTTTTTCATTAAAATCAGTTAATATAAATATTATAGGCACAGTAATTGGGTCCCTCACCCTATATCAGCTTACGAAAATATTTCTATAACTCAGCATAATGTGTCAATTATATTACGTCATTTGAATTGACAATAAGAATGTGTTTCTATCATTCGTGCGTTGAATATGAGTATTGCAGAACTACTACTTTTTCATTGAAACGCAATTTAGCCGTCAGGCACGATTTAAATTAGGATCGAGTGTCTTATAATAACTTTTTGGCAACAGTTGTAAGTGTTTCCGCGATTTCAACACCATCGGCACGAAACCGCGCCTCTGTATTGTCAGAAAAAGGAATCCTAAATTAACATGTTAATTAAACGTTTCATAAATCAGCTCGTTATTGCTTCCCCGCCTGCTTCGGGCGCAGTTCCGTCTGAAAATGAAGTTATCTGCATCAAACAGAGATTACAGTTAACGAACTCAGGGCAATTCATTCCAACTATTTGTACAAACTTTTTTGCAGCCGCCCATTTTAATCAAGCCGACGAATAATAATCGTTCGTTAAAGAATTCGTGGTTAGGCGAATACTTTTTCTTTACTTTAATGAAAATGTTATCTTCTAACTAAAGAGTGCCTATGATCTTACAGCATAAAGAAAAATCTCTAAAAAGATGCAACGTGTAAAGTTATTTGAAATTTAGAACATTTTATTTTTTATTCAACGAAACCATTAACGAAAAAAATTATGTTTGACCAGTACCATGCTTTGTTTAACTTTCCAAAATGTGGCTGGCTGTTTATATATTGAGTTTATATACACATACGCTGTTCTTACAGAAATGTATATACAGCAAATTTTATAATAACCATTTGCAATGTTGGTATGCGATAGAAAAACCTGTAGCTCAAACTAATGCTATTAGTTACTGTTGCTAGTATGCACAAGAATTTCTAAAATTTAAATGATACTTACATAAACAATAATAATTGTATTGTTTGTATGCAAGAACGATTATCTATGAAAATCGTTTCACTGTGGTGAGATTAAATATTTAATAAGAGAATTGTACATTTTACGAATAGTATTAATAATAAAAGTGTAGGTGTACCCATACATTTGTTTTACACATTTAAATTTATTAATTTAGAGCTGCATCTTCTGACAAGATTAAATAAAATATATGTATATTATTCCATATTTCGAAATGTATTCGAGGATAAATTTCTATTAGTACATTATAATTATTAAGTCAAGAAACAAATATGTCTTCTTCTTTTATTTGTAGTAACTGACCTACTTAGAAATATTAGATAAATAATCATTTTACTGTGAAAACATCATGCCTCGATTATTCTCCCACAAGTTACCTTAAATTCGTATAATTTAGAATCTGCTGAATTTTGATAAATCCATTGCAAAATTTCTTTCGTTCGAAAATGAGACGATTCATGTTTCTTAAACAATTCCGTCAATGAACGTTTGAAAATAATTCATAGTTATCTGTCGATCCTGGTAAAGAATTTTTTGAGGATCGGTGTTGGTATTTCATTCGAGAAAAGGCAGCCTCATCGAAGTGGAACGATTTGAAGACTCGATTCCCTCGGCGACCCTGAAACTATTGTACCGTTACAAAAATTAATTATAAATTTACGCCGATAATGAAAGTTCCTCTCACAAAATATGCCATGTCATTTACCCGCGTTATGCTTCAATGCTGTCATAACGAAGGTCAGAAATCGGCTGCCTGTTGTACACTTCTTTCATTACAGGTCTAAATCGGTCCACAAATTATTTACACGTTTTTTCCTGTCGATAATCAAGCGGAAACGGGATGTTGCCGCCTCTATATTACTATATCCTTTGTTCCCAACGTGTATCTAGAAATAAGAAACTGTATTCGCCGTGTTGAATTTCATCACTCCATTCTTGTAAATGTAAATTGTTAACAAGTAATAACTGCTGAGATCATGTAGTCTGAACATTTAAATTAACTACAAATAACTTCTAACATATTGGAATTTTCTTCGATCAGAGATTTATTAACTATTTTGAGAAACTCATTCATATTCTAGCCAAATTTTTAATAAATCTGAAGATTCACTAGATTGCGAATTTTTATGCAAAATAAAAATTTGTCTACATTAATTGTTAGATACAGACCTACATAGATACGTATTCCTTTTCCTAATAATTTTAAAAAATTCTTTAAATGTTTTGCATTTGACCTACAAATTTTTTAATGAAATTAAATTTAAATCTCTAAATAGAGATTAAATAATAGCACATCAACCATGGGGTTTTGAGTTCTGATTATTCTCAGTGTTCAAAACAAACATGATTGAAATACGAATGAAAATAATTCTCTAAAATTTCTTATTAGATAGACAATAAATTAAATAGGTGATAAGTAGAATTTTCAGTTGAAATTTGAGTACTTATGACAAACATGAACAGATGAATCACAAAAATTAATTTATTCTTGGCTAAATTATTATCGCTTAATCCCTACAATGAAACATTAGAAACAATTTATTATTATTATTTACTTCCCAGTAAAAAATCAAAGCATCTCTTAAAGTATCTCTAAGTTATCAAACCAAGATAAACATTGTTGAAGTAACTTGAAAACATTTAATTGTTGAAAACATTTCATCAAACCAACATAAACAAGTTAGAAGAGATTGTACAATGGAGAATAGAACATGTTGAATATTCCATCTGGAGCAAAATGGTGGGTTCTAATATTTTCAATTTACAATTATTGAGATTGTGAATATCCATTTACGTGGAATTACTCAACAAATTTATTTTTTTAGGTATATATTATTTCAAAAATGGCTGAAAGCTTGAATAGATACATTCTTCTTATTTTCATAAAGTAATACAAAATACTCGCTGTTAGTGCTCCGTAAACCTAGCGTTAATAGCAATTAAAATTTAAATAGGAAAACCAAAAAATTAAAGGAAGGGATAGACATAGAATCGAATACGTAGAATAGTGTCAATGGAGGACTTTGTTTATCTCGCATAAATCATGCATTGTGACATTCTTTATCCGAATATTTCAAAAAGAACATGAATCTTTCAATTCCCCTTTCAAAACCCCTAGATCCCGTCGTCTATTTATAACAGCAGTGAAATCATTTGTATTACTTGTCCCAATTATTCAAACCACTGTCGGTCGCAATTAAAAAACTGTTTTGTCTTGGTGAAGCAGCGTGCGTGGCCGGTTAGAATAGAAGAACCAGGAGAGAAAGAGAGAGTTAGAGAGAGTGAGAGGTAGTGTGAGTGAGTGAGAGAGAGAGAGAGAGAGAGAGAGAGAGAGAGAGCCCGGTCGCCTCAAACGCTCCGTGACCCATGTTTTGAGGGGTGGCTCCGGGAATCAGTCTAGTCTAATTACGCTCACGATATTAATATTCTTGGCCCACGGCCGCAGCCACGCGGTCTAATTATTCTCCAAAATTATCCGGCGTTGTCCAACCACCGGGAGATCCAAGTTCTGCGACCGTGGGTCCGACGGATGCCATTATTTCGAGGCCGGACAGACGCGTCTGGCCAGGACTTAAATGGGCTTGGACAATCGGCGGACCATTAGCTCGTAGTCCGCGCCATTAAAATCAGACTCCCTCGGACTGCCACGCCGGCCGGCGCGCGGCGTAATGCTAAATTCGTTACCAAAATTTTCGGAGCTGATATGCTCAGCCGGCCGTGAGGAAGAGCTACGAAGGGGACAGCCGGCCAAGTGGACATCAATGAGGCCGGGGAATCGAGAATTACGAGCAGAGTTGACGAGGCTCCTTGGGGTCTGGCTGTCGGCGAATCCGATTAACCGACCGGCAAGACAAATATTCGAATCGCTCGCAGTTTTATCGATAACTCCACGCTCGTCCCGTGTACCCGTCATTTTTCACTTGTTGTTTGCCACTTCGACACTGTCACTGGGAGCGGGAACAACGTTTCCGACGATTTGTTCATGTCATTTCGTGAAGGTCACTTCGGACGACTATTTTGAAAATTAACGTTATTGTGCGGTTTAATTCCGCGTCCTGATGACGAAAGGTCGAATGTTTTAACTTGTCAATTGTCAGGTATCTAGGGCTAAGTACAGTGAATTCTCAATATATGTCAACAAGACGGGTCATGTATCGCACAGGAGACACGGGCCGTGTTATGTTTACGCTCTTCGGGGTCCGAGGCCTCTCGAGCTTCGCGGCCCCTCACGGGGTATACCCCGCGGTAGTGGGGATAATTCCGCGCCATTTATACATAGAAAATTATTTGTACATAGAAAAATTACTAGTTTAAAAATTAAAAGTTTTCTCTCTCCTTTATTTCGAAACTTGTTACATTGTGTAATAGAATTGAGCGAGGTATGTCTAAAAAATAGTGCGACCAATAGCTGCATTGCAATTGAAAAACCGACGGTAATTGAAATAATTCCAATCTAGTCCCAAGTTATCATCACGTTTCACTGTTTTAGCACCTCACTGATCATTTCAACCCTTTGCGGTCCAAAGTGTTCTCTCCCCTCGGTTTCAAAACTTGTCACGGCTCCATACAATTCAATTGCGCAAGGTATACCCGAAAAGTAACGAGTAGATTGCCGATTTCAAACAATAGAAAGATTAAGAGAATTGGGGAATGTCGATTCATTATTTACAACTTGTTCAAACTATTCGAGAGAGAAATAAATTCTTAATTTATATTATTAAATAATTCTCAATTTTTATCTATTAAATAAGATTAACATATAATAATTAAATATGTAATATTTAATCGTACGAATTCAAACAAATCCCCTTGTCCTACAATATCGAGTTATACTCGTGATAAAGATTCTGAACAGAGTCTAATAAGTATGTATGTTATTAATTTCCATTAAACCGAAATAAAATTCTATTTTGGCGTTGTTAATGTACAGCTATTGAAGAACATATAGGCATACCATAGATTTATTTAGGAAATTACTAATTACAAAAAGGTTTAGTCACTGAAACCGTAAAATAAATCGTAGTGCAAGGGGTTAAAAGAAAATGGAGAAAAAGAACAATTGATTTTTTGAAAATGAGTTACCCAAATGGTTCGAATCAATGTTAAGAACAACATACTGTTTGAAAATGTGTGTGAATTCTGTTTCGGTTGTTCTCAAGTAACAAATTTTCAAAATGTTCTCCGTTGTTTTTTAAACAATAATACAGACGATTCTTAAATTCTGAACGAACACTTTGTAAGGTATCTGTTGGAATAGCTCTACGAGCTCTGGGCGAGCACACTCATCAGCTCCATAAATAAAAATTATTTCTACTCATTCTTCCAAAGAATACAGCATTTTATACAATTAATTGTACTGCGATATAGTATCAACATCAACGATTTGCGTGAAAGAATTTTACACAATAATATGCCTCGCTCTACTTCTCTTTAAGTATCTCCAAAACTAGTGCTCGGATAAAAAAAAGTATCCAACGAAAGTTGCTGGTCCTTTTACGAATAATAAGATCCCACAATAAAAAATGTGTATGGATTCTCTTTCAGTTGTTTTCTCTGCAGAAGGCGAAAAAAATCTTTCGGTTTCCGTAAGCATTGTCACAACAGAAGCTCAGTCTATCGAGCCCGGTGGTATCCGAAATCCCAATGAAACTCGCGTGGGTGGAGGCTGAACTAGGAAACTCAGGGAGGCCTGAAAAGGGTCGGGGGTGAATGTGTGTAGCGGGTGGAGGAGCATTACGGACATTAGATTGGGACACGAGTGCAATAAACCTATCTGTATAATCTGCCCTGCAGGAATTAACAGCCCTCTGAAGGTAGCCACTAACGAAGTAATTCACTGGATGAACATTGGTGGTGGCACAGGGGGTGAAAGGAGCAAGGGGGTTGGAGGGGATGGAAACCCTGAGCCACACTGTATATAGGACGCCCCAAAACTGAGGTTTGCTTCGAATCACGACGGACCAACCGCTGAATTCAACGAAGTCATAATGCCTCATTGACGATATTTCCAACCATGAAAAAAGTCAAACTGATTTTGAAAATATGTTAACACCTGTAAAACTAAAGCGAGACTTTTAGGATAACAAGAAATTGAATTCATTTTGTGAAACGAACGCAAGTATTACCGAATCATTTGTATAGAGTGTGTGAATGCATTTATTATTAGGTATAGTGAACTCTCGATATATGTCAACAACATGGGTCGTGTTATGTTTACACTTCTCGGCGTCCGAGGCCTCTTGAGCTCCGCGGCCCCTCACGGGGTATACACCGCGGTAGTGGGGATAGTTCCGCGACGTTTAACATCCAGGCATTGGCGACATATATAGAGGAATCACTGTATTTTGCACCATGGTGATTCTTAACAGGTTACATAGATTTATATCTATGAAAAATATCTCCGAAGCATTTCTTACTTCTTAATTCTCGTGCAATGGTTAAACACTCTTTGTACATTTATACGATATAAAAATTCTCTAGGGAAAACTAAAAATTGAATAGAATTTAATATAGCTTTTGGTTATTTTTCACCCACAAAAATTCATATTACTACTTTGTATTACAGATTAGATTTTAATACATTTTAATTGTAGAATAATTCTAGAATAAATAAATAAACAAACACATAATTGTAGAATCGTACAGTTTTTGGTTATTTTCCACCCAGAAGAATTGTTGCTAGCCCCTTGAATAAAAATTAGAATAACTTAAGAACTCATAAACTTCCTTGAATGTCGTTTATATTCAAAAATAGAAAGCTAGAGATTTGCACAGATATTTGCAGACTAAGAATGACTATTGTTTAGAACACGTATATTGGTAGTAATCACGTTTGTAAATGGTAGCTATTCGGTGTTTTTGGTGTCGTTTGGAAGGCAGTGTAGCAGATTCGGAACAGAACGAGAAGTAGAAGAGGGCAGGTAGATATAACGACCATGGCAAGCTGGAAATGTGGGTAATTGCTGACTTACAGCCTGCCATTTTCCTCATATAGTTAGAACCGTGAAGCCCCTACCGGGCCACAATTTATTTATGTCGATAGTTTCTTGATTTGTCGACTCATGCCGCTCATTTATATCCTCCCGTCGTGCCCGCAGATACATTTCGTTCGGAAACGCGTTACGCACCGCCCCTGCTCGCCTTCTTGTAACCGCTACGCCTGCGTTTACCCTTGTGTTACGAACATTTCTCCTACGAGGGAAAAAAAAGACTGTGAATTAGGGTACTCATGGTGGAAACGTTTTACACGTGTCGTAATGATTCTGAATTTATGCCGATAGTATAACCTGTGAAACAGAATAGCCGTCTTCGAGTCCTCCTATTTATCCTGGCAGCTTAAAAAATCGATTTTCTTTATACTTTCTTACAGATTGACGTATTAATTCCATCTACAAATTTCCTATTTACAAATTTACTTCTAATTTGTGCAATATTTACAAATTTACTTATAATTTGTGCAACATTTGCAAAAATTACTTGTAATTTGTGCAATATTTACAAAATTACTTGTAATTTGTGCAATATTTACAAAATTACTTGTAATTTGTGCAATATTTACAAAATTACTTGTAATTTGTGCAATATTTACAAAATTACTTATTTCGTCAGTATACCAACCAATATTTTTGCAGACATTAAAGCTACTCAAACGAAGTCTTATATTTTTCATTATTTTTTATTTCTCGTAATTAACAGAATAGTGTTTTTAGTTTTTCTATTGCACGCAACTGTGAAGGAAAATTTTGTAGTAGTCATATAAGTAATGTACATTTTTTGTAAAGTTATTGTAAACGACACACTGACGGAGCAATATTTTTTAATATATAGTGAATTCTCGATATCTGTCAACAACACGGGTCTTGCCAGCGTCATGTATCGTCCAGGAGACATACCCGAGCTATGCTATGTTTACACTCCCAGGCCGCTCGTGCACCGTATAGTCCCTCATGGGGTATACCACGCGGTAGTGGGGATAATTCCGCGTCGGTTATCGTCCAGGCTGTGGCGACATATATAAAGAAATCACTGTAATAATTTGTTCGTAACTATTATCGATTTGTAAGTATGCCCATGAAGACTGAAATCTATACTCTTGTTCATTTCGTGTTCAAAAGTGTCTAGGAGCTCTATCATTTTTCCACAGTAAACTAATTTATTTAAGTTGGAATACGATACGATTTTGAATGCAGGAAGCAAAAGAAAAATTCGTATCATGTTCAAAATTTAAATATTTCAAGAAGATGCATTTCGTTCCTAATAAATTCCTAATAAATTTAAATTTCGATCAATATTAAGCTATAAAACCTCTTGCAACCAGAATAATAAAGCCACCCGTTATTTTAATACAAACAGTCGTATGTTTAAGCAGAGGTCCAGAACATTGGCGGTTTGTTTAAAAACCTACGTATCCCGCATCCTTTTGGTAACTGAATTGCATAAATATTGTAATACAGGTACGTAAAGTTTCATCCTAAATCGTCACGATCAGGATTCGTTTGGTCGAACAGAGGAAAGTATATTGTATGTAAATACTACACGAGGAGGGACGCGTAAATATGTCTGCAGTACGAAAATGCAATTGACTATTCCAAAGAGTCTTTTTTATGTACTAAATCCCATTCACGTGACACACCCTGTCTAATTACTTAACTGTACCTTATAAACGAAACAGATTTCAGATATATTTCGAGTGCATCCAAAAACTATTTCAACACTACATTCGCGATTCTCGAAAAATTGTCGACATTTAAATTGTGATAATTTTGTAAAATCTTATACAACCATAAGCCTGGGCTCATTTTAAAGCTCGAAACCCCTACTTTCGCAAAACGGTGTAAATTTTCCTCCAAAATATTTTTTCATGATATGCTACATGGGAAACTGAAAAAAACGCTGCAAATTCAAATGTCTCCCAAAACTTTCAAGAATTTTTCTCGTAAATGAAACTGACATGAATTTGAAGATTTAAGCCTACTCTTCATTGTTATCAAAATGTTAAAATATATTTAAAAATCTCACAAGCAACCCTTGTTACGAAACTCCAATCTAAAATTTGCAAAATTTCCAATTTCTCAGATTTGTTTATAATTTTTCGGATTCTGTCATCTAAATACTGTACTATATTTAAGAATTCATTTTTTGAGGTCTCGAAATCTATCGAACTAAATCATAATCAAATTCGATGTATAACACCTCGGATCATGTTATCAAAATATTGGACTCCATTTAAAAATTTCCATTTTTCGGAGTTATGGTATCAGGGATGTCCCCTAATTCCCCCTAATACCCCAAAGCTACCAATTTCTCAAATTCGTGTATAATATTTCGGATCACGTTATCAAAACATTGGACCACATTTAAAAATCCATTTCTCGGAGTTGTGGCATCAGGGAGGTCCCATAGTCTTTCTAGATAAATCATATATAAGGTGCCGTTTCCGTTGGCCAGATTTCTGTTGTCGGTAGGCACGCGACGTCAAAATAGATCCGATGGTTCCTGTCATTGGGATTATTAGTCTCGACGAAGGGGTTATGAGGCACGGTCGGCTATCAGTTATACAAGGAATTAGGCGTGTCAACACACCGCCATAATTGATTATTACGGCGCGACAGGAGCAAAGCGGCGCCGGCCGCACGATCATCAGTCATCTCACCAAAAAGACAACGCGGACGGTTCTACAACAGCGCGAGATAACGTTACCGAGCACGTGTCTCGAGATTATACCCTTCGGATGATGCTAGTCATTTATCTCTCCTCTTTCCGGAAGAGACGGCGCGTGTAACATAGTACAGATATGACTTTACAAGCGTCCCAGCTATTCGGACTTTGACCGCGCATTTGACGAAACGTGTTTCGAGTTTGTCAGCTTCGCTGCGCCCGTTGCTGCGAAATGCGCACACTCTAGAATCCGCCATGATTAATTGAAGCCCGCGGGAATTTCGTTGACGCTCCTACATTCTCGGCTTTCATCAAATTTTGAAAAACAGGTTTCACGACTTTCCTCTTTATTTATTTAGCGCCTAAAAATAATTTTCTTCCAACGGGAAAAAATGCTACCATCTTGTTTAAGTTTAACCCTCCGACAACGGTGCACCAAAATCGTCACTCGATCATTCAGTTTCCGGCGGATTAAATTAAATAAACAGCTGCTCTATGAAGAAATTAGATAATTTTATTTTTGTTAAATAATTTTCCGTCGTATTACAAAGCAATGAAAGACCAAAATTTACACGAACAATTGAACTAATTTTGAAACGGTGACAATTTAACAAAAAAAAAAAAACAACGAAAAGTGTTGTGGAATCATTTTTTCTTTGAAGGGGAAAGAAAATGAAGTGAGAGACGGCTTGGAAACAAAAGGATAACAATCGTCGGTTCGATTCGCTATTTCTTTTTTTTTTCCAGGCGACGTATTCGTCTTGGGAACCAACGAAACCATGTCGAAAGGGCGGAAGGGA